>NW_027330624.1:0-7493 GCF_022965805.1 Primulina eburnea
TGCGGGTGCTCACGGCATTCCAACTCCAAAAAAGCATAGTACACCGCGGGGGCACTCCAGTAAGCGCGGGTGCACTCAAGCACGACCAAGCACTATCCCCATGCAACTAGAATCGATCCGAAACTCTGAAACGAACAACAACCAAATCAACTAACCTCAAGACAATAAAACTAACAATACTATAGCCCAAAAATACAACTCTGAACATCTAATCAAATATCCCAAATAACAAACGAAACTTAAATCGTACCGTACACCGGGCTCCTGGCTATTACAATCTCCCCCCCTTAAGGGAATTTCGTCCGCGAAATTGACGTCACGGCACGAACAACTCAGGATACTTCTCTCTCATCTCATCCTCTGGTTCCCACGTAGCCTCCTCTAACAAATGGTTCCTCCAAAGAACTTAACGATGCCGATCTCTTTGTTCCTCAGAACTCTAACTGTGCGATCCAAAACTATGAATCGGAATCTCTTGATACGTCAAATCGGCGTCAAGTCCAATGGTCATGGCGTAGAACATGGGAAGGATCTGCAACATACTTCTGAGCATCGAACGTGAAACATTAGAACTCTGTCAAGATCTGGAGGTAGGGCTAATCTGTAGGCTCGATCGCCAACTCTGTCCAATATCTCGAATGGACCAATAAATCTAGGACTCAACTTGCCCTTCTTGCCAAATCTCATCACACCCTTGAGAGGTGCTATCTTCAGAAACACGTGGTCGCCAACCTCGAACTGCAAAGGTCTGCGACGAACATCTGCATAGCTCTTCTGTCTGGACTGGGCAGTCTTCATCCTTTCTCTGATAACAGCAACAACATCGGCAGTCTGCTGGACCAACTCTGGTCCCAACATCTTCCTCTCACCAACCTCGTCCCAATACAAGGGAGACCTGCACTTCCTGCCATAAAGTGCCTCATACGGTGCCATGCCAATCGTCGCCTGGTAGCTATTATTATAAGTGAACTCAGCCAAAGGCAACAAAGAATCCCAGCTACCTGGAAAGTCTATAGTACACGCTCTGAGCATATCCTCAAGAATCTGAATGACTCTCTCTGACTGACCATCACTCTGAGGATGATAGGCTGTACTGAACGCTAATCGCGAACCCATAGCTCTGTGCAAACTCTTCCAAAACTCTGAAGTAAATCTGGGGTCACGATCAGACACGATCGACACAGGACACCATGAAGTCTGACAATCTCTGCTATGTAGTCCTCGGCATACTGGTTCATCGAATACGTCGTCTTGACTGGAAGAAAGTGCGCTGACTTAGTCAATCTATCAACGATAACCCAAATAGAATTGAAACCTCTCCGCACTCTGGGAAGACCAGTCACGAAATCCATCGTAATATGCTCCCACTTCCACTGAGGAATCGGCAACGACAACAATGTCCCAGCAGGTCTCTGGTGCTCAATCTTCACCTGCTGACAAGTAAGGCACTGAGAAATGAACACGGCAACATCCTTCTTCATACCTGGCCACCAGTAGAGTCGACGAAGATCCTGATACATCTTCGTACTGCCTGGATGAATCGAATACGGCGCGGTATGAGCCTCTGTCAGAATATCTCTACGAATATCGCCAAAGGAACACAAATACGACCTCTGAAAGTCACCAAACCATCACCATTCAAGGCAAACTCTGAATTACCTCTAATCTCTGCTCTATCTCTCAACTCTGTCAACTGAACATCAGTCGACTGCTCTCTACGATCCTGTCCGTCAATGAAGATCGAATAACTAACGCTGAAAGACGAGCAATGGTGCCTGGAATCACCAGATCAATATCCTCTCTCTGCAAATCCATCAGCAACGGTCTCTGAATCAAAGAACTCAATGAAACACTCGACTTGCGGCTTAAAGCATCAGCCACAACATTCGCCTTCCCTGGGTGATAACTGATAGTACATCGTAATCCTTGACAAGCTCTAACCACCTCCTCTGCCGCATATTGAGCTCTTTCTGCGAGAACAGATACTTCAAACTCTTGTGGTCTGTGAAGATCTCACACTTTTCGCCATACAGATAATGTCTCCAAATCTTAAGGGCGAAAACCACAGCTGCTAGCTCCAAATCGTGCGTCGGATAATTCTTCTCATAATCCTTCAACTGGCGAGAAGCATAGGCAATGACCTTACCTCTCTGCATCAACACCCCCCCCCCCCCCCCCCCCCCCCCCCCCCCCCCCCCCCCCCCCCCCCCCCCCCCCCCCCCCCCCCCCCCCCCCCCCCCCCCCCCCCCCCCTCCCCACTGCACCGAGACCCTTCTTCGACGCATCGGTAAAGACAAAATCCTCTGAACCACTGGGCAATGCGAGAATAGGAGCTGACGTCAATCTATCCTTCAACTCCTGAAATGCGCTCTGGCAATCTATAGACCACTCGAACTTCACAGTCTTCCTTGTCAGATTGGACAATGGCAGGGCAATCTTGGAAAAATCCGAAATGAAACGACGATAATAACCCGCCAAACCAAGGAAACTGCGTACCTCTGAAACAGTCGTAGGAATAGGCCACTTCTGAATCGCCTCTATCTTCATCGGATCAACAGCAATGCCATCCCTCGAAACGACATGGCCTAGAAAAGAAATCTGATCCAGCCAAAACTCACACTTCTTCAACTTAGCAAACAACCTCCGCTCTCTCAGCAACTGGAGAACAACTCTGAGATGCTCTGAATGAAGCTCTCTGGTCTTGGAATAGATCAAGATATCGTCGATAAAGACAATGACGAAGCTATCCAAATACGGCTTGAACACACGGTTCATCAGGTCCATGAAAACAGAAGGGGCATTGGTCAAACCAAAAGACATCACGAGAAACTCATAGTGACCATACCTGGTCCTGAAAGCCGTCTTAGGGATATCAGACTCCCTAACCTTCAACTGATAGTAGCCAGACCGAAGATCAATCTTCGAGAAAACAGTGGCACCCTGGAGTTGGTCAAATAGATCGTCAATCCGTGGCAACGGATACTTGTTCTTGATCGTCACTTTGTTGAGCTCTCTGTAATCGATACACAGACGCAAAGACCCGTCCTTCTTCTTAACAAATAGAACCGGAGCTCCCCAAGGCGAAGAACTCGGACGAATGAAACCCTTATCTAGAAGATCCTGCAACTGCGTCTTCAACTCTTTCATCTCGGTAGGAGCCATCCTATACGGAGCCTTAGAAATAGGAACCGTACCTGGAGCAAGATCAATAACAAACTCTACATCTCTATCCGGCGGCAAACCCGGAACATCATCCTCAAACACATCCGCAAACTCCCTCACCACATCAATATCATCAATATTCAACTTAATCAGTCTATCCATATCCACAACAGATGCTAGAAAAACATCACAACCTCTACACAATAGCCTCTCAGCATCAAGACACGAAATAAAAGGAAGGACCAGCGAAGTACCTGAGCTGGCGAGAACTCCTCCCTGGCCATCATCTGCAAAAGTCACCGTCTTAGCAACGCAATCAATAACAGCACGATAGGTCGACAGCCAATCCATGCCAAGAATAACATCAAAGGCAACCATCGGGATCACAATCAAATCAGCAAAGACCTCTCGATCAACAAAACGAACGGGGCACGCATACACTATGGAAGTCGGGCACAAAACATCTCCCGAAGGCAAAACAACACTAAGCTGAAGGGGAATAACAGAAGGAACTATACCCAAAGATCTCAAAAACAATTCAGACATAAAAGAATGAGTAGCACCAGTATCAATCAAAGTAGTAGCTACTCTGCCTGAAATTAAAATGGAACTAGAGATTACAGAAGAATTACGATTAATACCTTCCTTAGTCATCGAAAAGATACGACCCTGCACCTTCTCCTGGCTACCCTAGGACAATCTCTGGAAATATGGCCTGGCATGCCACAACGATAGCAAGAACGAGTGCCAAATCTACACTCTCCACGATGGGTCTGCACACTTGGGACACAAAGATCTCTCAGAATCAGACGGAGCAACTGGCACTGACGGTGGCCTAGGACTCTGATCCACCTTGCCCTTCCCCTTGAATCGATCTCTGCCACGCTGACCTGAACTCTGGCCTCTTTGAACACTAGCCTGGTGCCTCGCCTGTCTCTCCCTGGCGATATCCTTCTCGTCCTGCTCTGCTAGCAACGCCTTGGACACAATCTCCTTGAAAGTCACAGCCTTGGACATATTGATATCACGCCTGATCTCCGCTCTAAGGCCTCGAATGAAGTGAGCGCCTTTATCTTTATCACTGGTAGCAATGTACGGAGCAAAAAGGCAACCCTCCTCGAACTGAGAATATACTCGTCCACATTCAAGCTCCCCTGACGAAGCTCCAAGAACTCTGTGACCTTCCTCGCTCGCAGTGCATCAGGAAAGTACTTGTCGTAGAAAAGCTCAGTAAACTCAGACCACTTCAAAGTAGAAACATCAATGCCAACCTTGGTCGCATTCCACCACAAACGTGCAGCTTTAACCAGCATGAAAACAGCACAACTGATACGGTCTCTGTCCTCATAGTGGAGATGATCAAAAATCGCCTCCAAAGCCTTGACCCACTCTACTGCAGCTAAAGGATCGGAGCTGCCTGGAAACTCGGGTGGATCCATCCTCTTAAACGCAGAAAAGATAGCATCAGAACCAACTGCTACTGGAGCAACCTGCCCCCTACCTTGGCCTCTGCCCTGGCCTGCTCCTTGCAGTCTAAGCAACTGCTGGATCTGCTCACTGTGAACCTTAGCCTGCTCCTTCAGTAACTTGCCGAACTCGTCGACAACTCTCGAGGACGAACTATCCTCCCCCTCTGACGCCTTACGCTTAGGAGGCATCCTCTACTCTACAATGCTCACAAGACACCAATCAATACATAACAATAGATAGATGCAAAGAAAACATACCCGGACAGTTGAAAGTAGACGAAGTCATATGCATTGGTCCGAAGAACCACCGCTCTGATACCACTAAATGTGACTCACACCCGATCCTCTTTAAATATAAATACGCAGCGGAAATACAAATTTTCTCTTTAAAATATACGGAAGGAGTTTCAAAATACATTTCATCAAATATCTTTACAAAATAAATACATGATCATTTAAATGACATAACAAAAACAAAACATCATTCCTATGATCATGCCAAAATCCTCCTTCCAACGGTGTATGCATATGACCCCCGATCTACAGTCAACGTCCCGAGGCACCACTCTGATCTGCATCACATGAAAATAACTGAAATGAGAATAAATCTCAGCAAGTGGAACTCTTATATAACAATGAACAATAACTCTGTAAAACATCTCTTTGAAATCATAAATACCATCAACTCTGAACTGTAAACTCTGAATATCAATAACATAGCAATAGCATAAAATATGATGGTATTTCTCTTTTGCTCTGGGGATTGATATCAATAGTATCTCTGCTCTGGGGTGCTCGTATCCCAAATCGATATAAATACCGATAACTCTGAGGGATATAAGCCTCTGGGCGATGATCATCTAATATTGCATGCAATCTCTGACTATGTATTTATCAATCCGAAAACATTTAAACTCTTCTCTGGTTTTAACAATCACTTTGAACTCTATATATCTCTTTGTATTCCCTTTAATCAATAATGAGACATACAATGCCTCCAATACATATAACAATACATACTATGGATCAAATGAAAGGGAATAACACAATAAACTCTTTGAAACACATACATATAAATCATGTGAGCAAAAGGAATGAATTTCCACTTACAAACCACAACAAACACCTCAACTTAGCTCTTGATCACCACCTACAACAAATAATCCACAAATAACACCAATATCAACTAAATATCCAAGATTACAAGCTAAATAATCCATAAATCCACATAAACAACCAACCTAAACAACTCTTAATTTACAACCTTAACAGAATCGCACCAAAACTTACCCAAGCTTCCTAGCACCAAGGAGAACGTCGAACTCAAGTCGAAATTCCAAACAAACGCTGAATCGAAGATAGGAAGGAAAGAAAATGAAAAACCCTGAAATGGAGAGAAAAGTCGAGAATGGAGGAGAAAAGAAAGGGAAAGTATGGCCAACCACTCCAAAAAGTAGCTTAAAAACTCGCCCATACCTTCACCGCGGGTGCGCCCACAAGACCGCGGGTGCGCAATGGTTACGGCATTCTCAAAAATTCTGGAACACGAACAGCGCGGGTGCGGACGAGCAGCGCGGGTGCGGTCTCTACCGCAGGGGCGGTCTCTACATCACCGCGGGTGCGGTGTGCTCACGGCATTCCAACTCCAAAACAGCACAGTACACCGCGGGGGCACTCCAGTTAAGAGCGCGGGTGCACTCAAGCCACGGCCAAGCACTATTCCCATGCAACTAAATCGATCCGAAACTCTGAAACGAACAACCAACATCAACTAACACCTCAAGACAATAACTAACAATACTATAGCCCAAAAATACAACTCTGAACATCTAATCAAATATCCCAAATAACAAACGAAACTTAAATCGTACCGTACACCGGGCTCGGCTATTACATGTTCCCAAAGTTCTATTGACAACTTCAGTTTGTCCATCCGTTTGAGGATGACAAGTAGTAGAAAACAACAATTTTGTGCAAGTTTAGCCCATAAAGTCTTCCAAAAGTAACTCAAGAACTTAACATCGCGACCAGAAACAATAGTCCTAGGCATGCCATGCAACCTAACGACTTCTCTAAAGAACAAATCCGCAATGTTTGAAGCATCATCGGTTTTATGACAAGCTATAAAATGTGCCATCTTAGAGAATCTATCCACAACAAAAAATAGAATCCCTCCCTTCTTAGTCCTAGGCAACCCCAAAATAAAGTCCATAGAAATGTCAATCCAAGTTCTTTTTAAGAATAGCACGCAAAAGTGTTCCCAAGTTCTATTGACAACTTCAGTTTGTCCATCCGTTTGAGGATGACAAGTAGTAGAAAACAACAATTTTGTGCAAGTTTAGCCCATAAAGTCTTCCAAAAGTAACTCAAGAATTTAACATCGCGACCAGAAACAATAGTCCTAGGCATGCCATGCAACCTACGACTTCTCTAAAGAACAAATCCGCAATGTTTGAAGCATCATCGGTTTTATGACAAGCTATAAAATGTGCCATCTTAGAGAATCTATCCACAACAACAAAATAGAATCCTCCCCTTCTTAGTCCTAGCAACCCCAAAATAAAGTCCATAGAAATGTCAATCCAAGTTCTTTTTAAGAATAGCACGCAAAAGTGTTCCCAAAGTTCTATTGACAACTTCAGTTTGTCCATCCGTTTGAGGATGACAAGTAGTAGAAAACAACAATTTTGTGCCAAGTTTAGCCCATAAAGTCTTCCAAAAGTAACTCAAGAATTTAACATCGCGACCAGAAACAATAGTCCTAGGCATGCCATGCAACCTACGACTTCTCTAAAGAACAAATCCGCAATGTTTGAAGCATCATCGGTTTTATGACAAGCTATAAAATGTGCCATCTTAGAG
>NW_027330625.1:0-3578 GCF_022965805.1 Primulina eburnea
TCTAAAGAACAAATCCGCAATGTTTGAAGCATCATCAGTTTTATGACAAGCTAAAATGTGCCATCTTAGAGAATCTATCCACAACAACAAAAATAGAATCCCTCCCCTTCTTAGTCCTAGGCAACCCCAAAATAAAGTCCATAAAAATGTCAATCCAAGTTCTTTTAAGAATAGCACGCAAAAGTGTTCCCAAGTTTTATTGACAACTTCAGTTTGTCCATCCGTTTGAGGATGACAAGTAGTAGAAAACAACAATTTTGTGCCAAGTTTAGCCCATAAAGTCTTCCAAAAGTAACTCAAGAATTTAACATCGCGACCAGAAACAATAGTCCTAGGCATGTCATGCAACCTAACGACTTCTCTAAAGAACAAATCCGCAATGTTTGAAGCATCATCGGTTTTATGACAAGCTATAAAATGTGCCATCTTAGAGAATCAATCAACAACAACAAAAATAGAATCCCTCCCCTTCTTAGTCCTAGGCAACCCCAAAATAAAGTCCATAGAAATGTCAATCCAAGTTCTTTTTAACAATAGCACGCAAAAGTGTTCCCAAAGTTCTATTGACAACTTCAGTTTGTCCATCGGTTTGAGGATGACAAGTAGTAAAAAACAACAATTTTGTGCCAAGTTTAGCCCATAAAGTCTTCCAAAAGTAACTCAAGAATTTAACATCGCGACCAGAAACAATAGTCCTAGGCATGCCATGCAACCTAGCGACTTCTCTAAAGAACAAATACACAATGTTTTAAGCATCATCGGTTTTATCACAAGCTATAAAATGTGCCATCTTAGAGAATCTATCCACAACAACAAAAATAGAATCCCTCCCCTTCTTAGTCCTAGGCAACCCCAAAATAAAGTTCATAGAAATGTCAATCCAAGTTCTTTTTAAGAATAGCACGCAAAAGTGTTCCCAAAGTTCTATTGACAACTTCAGTTTGTCCATCGGTTTGAGGATGACAAGTAGTAGAAAACAACAATTTTGTGCCAAGTTTAGCCAATAAAGTTTTCCAAAAGTAACTCAAGAATTTAACATCGCGACCAGAAACAATAGTCCTACGCATGCCATGCAACCTAGCGACTTCTCTAAAGAACAAATACACAATGTTTGAAGCATCATCGGTTTTATGACAAGCTATAAAATGTGCCATCTTAGAGAATCTATCCACACAACTAGAATCCCTCCCCTTCTTTAGTCCTAGGCAACCCCAAAATAAAGTTCATAGAAATGTCAATCCGTTCTTTTAAATAGCACGCAAAAGTGTTCTCAAAGTTCTATTGACAACTTCAGTTTGTCCATCTGTTTGAGGATGACAAGTAGTAGAAAACAACAATTTTGTGCCAAGTTTAGCCCATAAAGTCTTCCAAAAGTAACTCAAGAATTTAACATCGCGACAAGAAACAATAGTCCTAGGCATGCCATGCAACCTAACGACTTCTCTAAAGAACAAATCCGCAATGTTTGAAGCATCATCGGTTTTATGACAAGCTATAAAATGTGCCATCTTAGAGAATCAATCAACAACAACCAAAATAGAATCCCTCCCCTTCTTAGTCTTAGGCAACCCAGTCCATAGAAATGTCAATCCAAGTTCTTTTTAAGAATAGCACGCAAAAGTGTTCCCAAAGTTCTATTGACAACTTCAGTTTTTCCATCGGTTTGAGGATGACAAGTAGTAGAAACAACAATTTTGTGCCAAGTTTAGCCCATAAAGTCTTCCAAAAGTAACTCAAGAATTTAACATCGCGACCAGAAACAATAGTCCTAGGCATGCCATGCAACCTAATGACTTCTCTAAAGAACAAATCCGCAATGTTTGAAGCTCATCGGTTTTATGACAAGCTATAAAATGTGCCATCTTAGAAAATCTATCCACAACAACAAAAATAGAATCCCTCCCCTTCTTAGTCCTAGGCAATCCCAAAATAAAGTCCATAGAAATGTCAATCCAAATTCTTTTTAAGAATAGCACGCAAAAGTGTTCCCAAAGTTCTATTGACAACTTCAGTTTGTCCATTGGTTTGAGGATGACAAGTAGTAGAAAACAACAATTTTGTGCCAAGTTTAGCCCATAAAGTCTTTCAAAAGTAACTCAAGAATTTAACATCGCGACCAGAAACAATAGTACTAGGCATGCCATGCAACCTAACGACTTCTCTAAAGAACAAACAAGCTATAAAATGTGCCAACTTAGAGAATCTATCCACAACAACAAAAATAGAATCCCTCCCGTTCTTAGTCCTAGGCAACCCCAAATTAAAGTCCATAGAAATGTCAATCCAAGTTCTTTTTAAGAATAGCAAGCAAAAGTGTTCTCAAAGTTCTATTGACAACTTCAGTTTGTCCATCCGTTTGAGGATAACAAGTAGTAGAAAACAACAATTTTGTGCCAAGTTTAGCCCATAAAGTCTTCCAAAAGTAACTCAAGAATTTAACATCGCGACCAGAAACAATAGTCCTAGGCATGCCATGCAACCTAACGACTACTCTAAAGAACAAATCTGCAAGGTTTGAAGCATCATCGGTTTTATGACAAGCTATAAAATGTGCCATCTTAGAGAATCTATCCACAACAACAAAAATAGAATCCCTCCCCTTCTTAGTCCTAGGCAACCCCAAAATAAAGTCCATAGAAATGTCAATCCAAGTTCTTTTTAAGAATAGCACGCAAAAGTGTTCCCAAAGTTCTATTGACAACTTCAGTTTGTCCATCCGTTTGAGGATGACAAGTAGTAGAAAACAACAATTTTGTGCCAAGTTTAGCCCATAATGTATTCCAAAATAACTCAAGAATTTAACATCGCGAACAGAAACAATAATACTAGGCATGCCATGCAACCTAACGACTTCTCTAAAGAACAAATCCGCAATGTTTGAAGCATCATCGGACAAGCCATAAAATGTAGAAATCCGCAATGTTTGAAGCATCATCGGACAAGCTATGAAATATGCCATTTAAAGAATCTATCCACAACAACAAAAATAGAATCCCTCCCCTTCTTAGCCCTAGGCAACCCCAAAATAAAGTCCATAGAAATGTCAAACCAAGTTCTTTTTAAGAATAGCACGCAAAAGTGTTCCCAAAGTTCTATAGACAACTTCAGTTTGTCCATCCGTTTGAGGATGACAAGTAGTAGCAAACAACAATTTTGTGCCAAGTTTAGCCCATAAAATCTTCCAAAAGTAACTCCAGAATTTAACATCGCGACCAAAAACAATAGTCCTATGCATGCAATGCAACCTAACGACTTCTCTAAAGAACAAATCCGCAATGTTTGAAGTATCATCGGTTTTATGACAATGTGGGGACCCGGACGCTAATCCATTCCTAATCGTCTTTAGGAATATTTAATCATTCATAATAAACAGGGTCTAAAAATTTTTCTTTTAAAATGCAAAGCGGAAACGTAATGTAATTAAAATCCAATTACATGTTAAACATGAACATACAAATCTTATTTCATCTACAATAATCCAACTAGGTTCAACTACATGTCGGTGCTGAATCCTAAGTTGCTGCTTCTGGAAGCCCGATCTCACGCTATCTGATCTTAACTCCAGCCTCGTCTCGTCT
>NW_027330626.1:0-100000 GCF_022965805.1 Primulina eburnea
GTAAAGTGTTATGCTCACCTAGGTATACGTACTTTAGGTGTGGAGGCAGTGGCTTCAGCTCGAGCGTCGGTGGCTCCTCCAGGCTTGATTTCTGTGGGATCAAGTCTTTTCGATCTCCCAAATCTTCTAACCTCATCTTCATTGGCCTTCTCCATGGATGGTTGGCATTCAAGTATGCCACTATTTCAGCTTTTTCGTCGTCCAAATCATCTTCTCCCAATTCAGTAGTGATAGCAGCCTCCAAAGGATCTCTCAAAGCATCATGCACATAGTTAGACACGAAGGCATCAAAAGCATCAATTCTATAACAGCTATCAGAATGCAGTGTGTGCTTAAGTGCATTAAAAACATCAAAAATAATCTCTTCCTCGCCCACTCTCAATCTCAACTTCCCTTCTTGCACATCAATCAGTGCCTTGACAGTCGCAAGGAACGGCCTCCCCAAAATCAAGGGCATATCCATATCCTCCTCCATGTCTAGCACCACGAAATCAGCAGGAAAAATAAACTTATCTACTTTCACTAGAACATCTTCAATAACTCCCCGTGGATACTTGACAGATCTGTCTGCCAGCTGTAACGACATCCTCGTTGGCTTTGGCTCTCCCAACCCAAGTTTCCTAAACATAGATAAAGGCATAAGATTAATACTTGCACCAAGATCATGCAAAGCTTTGTGAAAAACAACATCACCAATCATGCAAGGAATAGAAAAACTCCCTGGGTCTTTGAGTTTCGGTGGGATTTTGTTTTGCACCAAAGCGGAGCAATTTTTAGTTAAGTTCACTGTCATGTGATCCTCCAACTTCCTCTTATTTGCTAAAATATCCTTATCCTCCAACTTCCTCTTATTTGCTAAAATATCCTTCAAAAATTTAGCATAACTAGGCATTTGCATTAAAGCATCGGCGAAGGGAATATTGATATGCAATTTTTTAAACACCTCGAGAAACTTACCAAATTGTGCATCTAGTTTTGCTTTTTTCAATGCTGCAGGGAAAGGTGGAGGAATAACAATTTTAGGTTGTGTAGTGGGTGCTAGTGTAGAGTTAGAAGACTTACCTTTTGATGTCTCAGTCGGTTCATCCGGTATTTGAATTTTTTCCTTTCCCTTCGACTCCAAAATTTTCCCACTCTTCAACTCAATGGCCTTCACTTGCTCTTTTGGATTAGTCTCGGTATTACTTGGCAAGGTCCCCGGCTCTCTACTTACTATATCATTTTGGCCAACTGTCCAATTTGATTCTCGAGCCCTTTTATCGATGCGTCTTGGTTTTGAAGTCTAGTTTCAGTGGATGAAATAAACTTAGACATAATTTGCTCCAAGTTGGACTTTTCTTCTCTAGGAGGATCGGATCTGTACATCGGTTGTTTCCCATATTGTTGTCCTCCTTGCGGTCTATTATGACTGTTTTGATCGCCCCGTGAGAAGTTGGGATGTTGCCTCCACCCAGGATTGTATATGTTCGAATAAGGGTCATGCCTTGGGCGGTTTTGGACTCCCACTTGGTTCACTAGTGCCTCATTTTGCACATAGAATGGATTGTCATCTTGACAGTCCTTTGCATAGTGTTCCCCTCCAAACTTTTCATAGAATATCTCTTGAAGACGCATCGCCGTGCCACCCACATTCAAGCCGTCTATTTTCCTGTTTAAAGCATCAAGTTGTGCAGTAATAGGAGAAAAATCAGTTACCTGGTGCACTCCTGCACTCTTCCGCTGGTTGTTCCTTTCAGATTGAGGATGATAGCTGCTAGCAGCCATCTCCTCTAACAATTCATATCCTTCCTCCGCGGTCTTTCTCAACAGGTTTCCACATGCAGCCGCATCTATCATAGTACGGTTAGGAGTAAGCAAACCATAATAAAATGTTTGAACGACTAACCCAAGTGATAACTCGTGATGTGGGAATCTTCGTAGTAGGTCCTTGAAGCGTTCCCATGCCTCATATAGAGATTCCTGATCGAATTGAGCAAATGTTGTAATGTCTGCCCGCAGCTTCATGGTCTTGGAGGGAGGGAAGTATTTGATGAGAAAGGCTTTCGCCATGTCGTCCCACGTAGCGATCGAACCTAAAGGCAAACAATTTAACCACGCTTTAGCTTTCTCACGTAAGGAGAAAGGAAATAAACGCAACCTAACAGCATCATCAGAAACTCCATTGAATTTAAAAGTATCGCAAATGTCAAGAAAATCCGTGATGTGCGTGTTTGGGTCATCCATTGCAGTTCCTCCAAATTGGACCGTGTTCTGAATCATCTAGATTATGGCTGGCTTGATTTTGAAGTGATTTGCCCGCACGATAGGCCTCACAATGCTAGGGCGTGCACCCTCCAAAGAAGGCTGGGCATACTCCAGCATCGGTATGCGGCGTGGTATCTCAACTTGTCTATTGTCACGCTGTTCCTCTCCACGTTCTTGCTTGTGTCTTTCCATCAGTTCTTTAAGTCTTTGTTGTTGTCTTCGCCTTCGGAAAGTTCTTTCAATTTCAGGATCAAACTCAAGCTCCACGTCAAATGGATCAACAGCAATGCCATCTCTCGAAACAACATGGCCTAGAAAAGAAATCTAATCCAGCCAAAACTCACATTTCTTCAATTTGGCAAACAGTCTCCTTTCTCTCAACAACTGGAGAACAACTCTGAGATGCTCTGCATGAAGCTCTCTGGTCTTGGAATAGATAAGAATATCGTCGATGAAAACAATGACGAAGCTATCCAGATAGGGCTTGAACACACGGTTCATCAGGTCCATGAAGACTGAAGGGGCATTGGTCAGACCAAAAGACATCACAAGAAACTCAAAATGACCATACCTGGTCCTGAAAGCCGTCTTAGGGACATCTGACTCCCTAACCTTCAACTGATAGTAGCCAGACCGAAGATCAATCTTCGAGAACACAGTGGCACCATGAAGTTGATCAAATAGATCATCTATCCGTGGCAACGGATACTTGTTCTTGACAGTCACTTTGTTGAGCTCCCTGTAGTCGATACACAGCCGCAAAGAACCATCCTTCTTCTTAACAAAAAGAACCGGAGCTCCCCAAGGCGAAGAACTCGGACGAATAAAACCCTTATCTAGAAGATCCTGCAACTGCGCCTTCAACTCCTTCATCTCAGTAGGAGCCATCCGGTACGGAGCCTTAGAAATAGGAACCGTACCCGGAGCTAAATCGATAACGAACTCAACATCTCTGTCCGGCGGCAAACCCGGAACATCATCCTCAAACACATCAGCAAACTCCCTCACAACATCAATATCATCTATATTCAACTTAACCATACCATCCACATCTACAATAGAAGCAAGAAACCCATCGCAACCTCTACATAACAATCTCTCAGCCTCAAGACAAGAAATAAAAGGAAGGACCAGCGAAGTACCTGCACTGGCGAGCGCTCCTCCCTGGCCATCATCTGCAAAAGTCACCTTCTTAGCAACACAATCTATAACTGCACGGTAAGTCGAAAGCCAATCCATGCCAAGAATAACATCAAAGGCAACCATAGGGATAACAATCAAATCAGCGAAGACAACTCGCTCCTCAATACGAACAGGGCACGCAAACACAATCGACGTCGGGCACAACACGTCCCCCGAAGGCAAAACAACACTAAGCTGGGGGGAAGAACAGAAGGAACTATACCCAAAGATCTCAAAAACAATTCAGACATAAAAGAATGAGTAGCACCAGTATCTATCAAAGTCGTAGCTACTCTGCCTGAAATCAAAATAGTACTAGAGATCAATGAAGAATCATGATTAATACCTTCCTTCGTCATCGTAAAGATACGACCCTGCACCTTCCCTTGGCTAGCTCCTCTTGGACAATCTCTGGCAACGTGGCCTGCCGTGCCACAACGATAACATGTATGAGTGCCCAATCTGTACTCTCCTCGATGATGTTTGCCACACTTTGGACACAGTGGCTTCTCGGGATCAACTGGAATTGGCGGTGGTCTAGGACTCGGCTCCATCTTGCCCTTGCCCTTGAAACGATCCCTGCCCCTCTGATTAGAACCCTGGCCTCTCTGAGCAACAGCTTGATGCCTCTCTTGCCTCTCCCTGGCGATGTCCTTCTCATCCTGCTCGGCCAACAATGCTTTGGACACGATCTCCTTGAAAGTCACAGCCTTGGACATGTTGATATCACGACGAATCTCAGCTCTAAGGCCTCGAATGAAATGAGCGCCTTTATCTTTATCATTGGAAGCGACATACGGAGCAAATAGGCAACCCTCTTCGAACTTCAGAATATACTGACCAACATCCATGCTCCCCTGACGAAGCTCCAAGAACTCCGTAAACTTCCTCGCTCGAAGTGCATCGGGGAAATACTTGTCGTAGAACAGGTCAGTGAACTCTGACCACTTCAGTGTCGCAACATCAACTCCAACTTTCGTGGAATTCCACCAGATACGTGCAGCTTTAACCAACAAAAACACTGCACAGCTTATCCTGTCTTTGTCCCCATACTGGAGATGATCGAAGATAGCTTCGAGCGCCTTGACCCACTCGACAGCAACTAGAGGATCGGTGCTACCTGCGAATTCCGGTGGATCCATTCTCTTGAAAGCAGAAAAGACGGCATCAGTGCCAACGGCCTGAGCAACCTGACCTCTCACTTGGCCTCGACCCTATCCTGCTCCTTGCAATCGGAGCAACTGCTGAATCTGATCACTATGAACTTTGGCCTGCTCCTTAAGCAACTTGCCGAACTCGTCGACAACTCTCAAGGAAGAACTATCCTCACCCTCTGCCGCCTTACGCTTAGGAGACATACTCTACAATTGCTCACAAGACACCAATCAATATACAACAATGGATAGATGCAAGAAAACATACCCGGACAGTTGAAAGTAGACGAAGTCATATGCATTGGTCCGAAGAACACCGCTCTGATACCACTAAATGTGACACCCTGACCCGTTACAATTAAAATACACAGCGGAAATAAAATTTTCTTTAAAATATGGAAGGAGTTTCAAAATACATTTCATAAAATGTTTACAAAATGAACACATGATCATTCAAATGATATACAAAATACAAAATAATCATTCTTATGATCATGTCCCAAAATGATACAAAATAATCTTCCTTCCAACGGTGCATGCATATGACCCCCATCCACGATCACTGTCCTGGTCGGTCACTCTTATCTGCATCACATGAAAATAACTGAAATGAGTATAAAAACTCAGCAAGTGGAACTCTACATAGCAAAGATACATAGTATACTCTGTAAAACATGACTTTGAAATCATAAATACCATCAACTCTGAAACATGAATACTGTAGCAATAACTGTAGCAATAGCATAGCAATAGATAGCAATACGATGGTATTCTCTTTTCTATGGTTGGATTGATATCAATAGTATCTATGACTGTGGTTGCAATTATCCCATCGATATAAATCGATAACTGTGAGGGGATAAAAGCCTATGGTCGATGATCATCTAATTGCATGCAATGCTCTGACTATGATTCAATCAATCCAATAAAACATTTGAATTCTCAATAGCATTTAAAGCCGTCGTTTCACAATCTCTATCTTTTCTCTTGTATTCCCTTTTTAACAATAGTGAGACATACAATGCCTCCAATAGATAATCAATGAATCAATACATAACAATGGATCAATGGAAGGGAATAACACTTTGAAACCTTTAAAACACAATACATATAATATCATGTGAGCAAAAAGGATGAAATTCCACTTACAAACCAATAGAACACCTCCAAACTAACTCTTGGTACACCACCTACAACAACAATCCATAAATAACACCAATATCAACTCTAAATCCACAAATACAAGTTAAATAATCCATTAAACCAACAATAACAACACCCTATAACAACTCATCTCCAAAAACCATGATAGAATCGCACCAAAAACTTACCTAAGCTTCCTTATACCACGGAGAACGTCGATCTCAAGTCGGAAATCCAAACAACTCCAAAAATCAAAGGTAGGAAGCAAAAGAAAATGGAGAAAACCCTATTCCTTAGAGAGAAAATCGAGAATGAAGGTAGAAGATAAGGTATGGTATGGCCAACAACTCCCAAAAAGTCACTTAAAATCTCGTCCATACCTTCACCGCGGGTGCGCTATGCCTTCGGCCAACCAAAATAAATCCATGCACGATCACCGCGGGTGCGGTGCTGCTAATACCGCGGGTGCGGTCCTTGCACTACCGCGGGCGCGGTGTCCTCACGGTAAAACCATCAAAATCCAACATAAATGACCGCGGGTGCGGTCCTTGCAAGGGTGCGGGTGCGGTACCACTTCGGCCAAGAACAAACCAAGACAACTGAAAATCGAACCGAAACACTGAAACGAACAATCAACAACATCTAATACCTCAAAACAATAATAACCAATAATACTATGGCCCAAAACACAACTCTAACATCTAATCACATAACCCAAGTAACAAACGAAACTTAAATCGTACCGTACACCGGGCTCGGCTATTACACCCTCGCGCAGCCCAAGCTACCCGAAATGAGCAGCAACTTGCTGCCCCAAAATCCCCAAAATCCGGCCTTGAATTTGTTGCAAAAATTCTATCTCATGCGGTTAGAAATCGACCTCAATATAATATCATGTATATGTTACAAAAACTAGTACCCTTAGCTCTGATACCACTTGAAAGGGATCGATTTTAGGGTGCCTGAAAGCGCAACGGAAGGTATAAAATTTTCAAAAAATCATATTTTTGAGGCAAAAATTCGAGAACCTCTTGTACTAGGATTTAGCATATACAAAAACAACAAAATGTCATACATTGGGATTTTATAGAAATGTACCTATCAATCTTAAAAGATTGATGATGGCTCCAACTAAGGGGTAAACACCTTATCTCTTGAATGGCAAGACAATCTTCAAGCTTCCCTTTGAGCCCACCTTGCTCAAATATTAAGCCCACCACCAACTAGCTAGAACCACTCTAATTTTGCACTAGAAAAATTAGAGCATTTTTCTTTGAGAAGTGTATTGTTTCCTCAACAATTGAAGAACAAAAATTGGGAGAAAAAGAGACTCAAATTTCGGCCATAGGGATGGGAGGAGAGAAGGGAGACTTTTCTTGGTGCTTGAAAAATTTATTGTGTGTCCCAAAGGCATTCCATGCCTTGGATGTGGAAAAAGTTGTCTCCCAACCCTTCACCTCCCAAGCATGCTTTCCTATTTGGGCTTGTAACAATTACAAGGCCCATAGACTTTAATTTAATGGTCTCAAACATATTTGAGCCCAATTAAATCTTACTTGATATTACTCAAGTCAATAGTTGAATAATTATTTTACAATTGGGCTCTACAAGACCCAATATGATTTAATTAATTCAGCACTTGAATTAATTTAATTTAGTCCAAAATAATGTTTATGAAAATCACAATTTTCAAATACATTATTTATTTGGCCAACTTTTAATTTGAGGAAGAACTTTTAATTTAGGAACACTTCCTCAAATTAAGTTACATTCTCCTAATAGAATTCATACTTCTATTTTTAATTACGCTTATAAACTCCTTTATAAGCCGTTCAACACATTGAACTATTTTACTTCTCAACGGGATCTAGAAAGCTAGCACTTGTGTGGCCCTCAATGGTTCATTGATACAACTAGACGTGGGTTCACATCTCCATGTGATTCGGACTAAACATATCTTTATATGAGCATACCCCAATTACTCCATTCATAATTATCAACTCTTTGATAATAAGAATGTCAGAACTCAAGTCTGATGGTACTCATCGAATAATGTTAAACGCCTAGCAGCATCGCTTACATGATTCCCTAGGTATCAAATGATAGTGGCTTCAAGAACCATTCAATTATGGTTAGCGTACAGTACGGTCCCTTCAACTCATATATCCCGACCGATTCGACAACCATTGGTATATCGAGAGTTTTCAATGAATCGATACTATGTGTCATGCCGTATTTGCATCGATGGTGTAATCTAATAAACCCATTTCTTAATTACCACCATACTCTGATCAGAGATTTCAACCTACATACACATGAGAACACATAGGATATCCATACCCGAAGGCAAGCGGTGAATCCCCGACTACAATGCATCGACTCCTATATGTTTCGACAAAACACCCAACCTTGCCACCTGGTGAACCCATGAGAGTCGGTAAATAGGTCAAAGTGAAATTCTAGCACATAGAGTCTCAATGTTGTCCCGGGTCATAAGGACTAATGGTGTACAACCATAAACTAGGACTTTTCCACTCGATAAGTGAGAACCACTTGGAAAGTCCTTTATGGAGGGTTGTTCAGTGCATTCTACCAGGAGCACCTGTCTGCATGTTCAGACATCACAATGTCCCCTACCAATGAAACATGGTACTCACATCGCAGATATTAGTCTCTAACTCGAGCGGCCTATATCCTTCTTAGCGGCGGCTGAATCGACTAGGAACTGTTTAGAATATACAGTATTCCAAATATGAGTTTCATGATACTCATCATATGAGCATCTCATATTCTTTCTACTATTTGTATATTCAAGGACTTTATCTATGCAACTAGCATGGGTATACAGATAAAGAAGTGCCAAAATGATAATTTCAAATATAATTAAAATAAAGATCGTTTATACATAGAGTTTTATTGTGAACACTCGGCCAACACTTGGTTCGACGGGCACCTACTCTAACATCAGCTGACAATTGAAAGAGGTTGTTGAAATAAGCTTCATCAATAATCATAGAGTGATTATTAACTGACATTTGACTCTTTCCATTTGTGGTGAATGAGTTGGACTCATAAATAGATAGGAGCTCAGGAGAGTAATGTTCCTGAGTAGCCAGCCCTAGGAAGTGACGAAGCCCATATGCTTCAATCTTTTAAAAAAACTTTCTGAACTGATTCGGTTGAGTCTGACAAAATCGATTCAAAATTGATTGCTACTGCATTCAACAAGAAACTGGAGTTTGTACTGCCATTTGGATTTTTAATTTGCTCTGTAAAGAGAGAAAAAAGAGTATAGGTGATTTGATCTTAGGAATTTGAGACATAAAGAATTTGGAAAGTGTGAGAACAAATTTGAGAAAAGACGGATACTAAATATGTCTCGTGACTTTTCAAATTTCGGTCACGTGGCAGCCCGTTATAAGTTTGACCATAATAATAGGTCATTCAACCGTTGCTATTTATTTTTAGAAACTGAATTTGAGCAGTTATACAAAAACTGATTTAAACGTTTGAAATTCAAAAGTTTGAATAAATTTAAATTAACAGCCACGATTAGTCACTTTTTTTTTATTATGGAACTTAACTAAATTAATGCTAATCAACTTATGTGACAAGATCAGTTGATTGAATTGTTGATTGATCTGTTTATAACTGATTTAGTTCAGTTCATAAACCCCAAAATAAAGTCCATAGAAATTTCAATCCAAGTTCTTTATAAGAATAGCACGCAAAAGTGCTCCCAAAGTTCTATTGACAACTTCAGTTTTTCCATCCGTTTGAGGATGACAAGTAGTATATTACAACAATATTGAGCAAAGTTTAGCCCATAAAGTAATCCAAAAATAGAATCCATCCCCTTCTTAGTCCTAGGCAACCCCAAAATAAAGCCCATAGAAATGTCAGTCCAAGTTCTTTTTAAGAATAGCACGCAAAAGTGTTCCCAAAGTTCTATTGACAACTTCAGTTTGTCCTTCCGTTTGAGGATGACAAGTAGTAGATTATAACAATATTGAGCAAAGTTTAGCCCATAAAGTAATCTAAAAATAGAATCCCTCCCCCTTCTTAGTCCTAGGAAACCCCAAAATAAAGTCCATAGAAATGTCAATCCAAGTTCTTTTTAAGAATAGCACGCAAAAGTGTTCCCAAAGTTCTATTGACAACTTTAGTTTGTCCATCCGTTTGAGGATGACAAGTAGTATATTACAACAATATTGAGCAAAGTTTAAGCCCATAAAGTAATCCAAAAATAGAATCACTCCCCTTCTTAGTCCTAGGCAACCCCAAAATAAAGTCCATAGAAATGTCAGTCCAAGTTCTTTTTAAGAAAAACACGCAAAAGTGTTCCCAAAGTTCTATTGACAACTTCAGTTTGTCCATCCGTTTGAAGTACATGTATCTATCAATACGTAAGAAGGATAACCACATAAAGAACAGTTACTTGCAACAAATCCGCAATGTTTGAAGCATCATTGGTTTTATGACAAGCTATAAAATGTGCCATCTTAGAGAATCTATCCAAAACAACAAAAATAGAATCCCTCCCCTTCTTAGTCCTAGGTAACCCCAAAATAAAGTCCATAGAAATGTCAATCCAAGTTCTTTTTAAGAATAGTACGCAAAAGTGTTCCCAAAGTTCTATTGACAACTTCAGTTTGTCCATCCGTTTGAGGATGACAAGTAGTATATTACAACTTTATTGTGCAAAGTTTAGCCTATAAAGTAATCCAAAAATAGAATCCCTCCCCTTCTTAGTCCTAGGCAACCCGTAAATAAAGTCCATAGAAATGTCAATCCAAGTTCTTTTAAGAATAACACGCAAAAGTGTTCCCAAAGTTCTATTTACAACTTCAGTTTGTCCATCCGTTTGAGGATGACAAATAGTAGATTACAACTTTATTTTGCAAAGTTTAGCCCATAAAGTACTCCATAAATAGAATCCCTCCCCTTCTTAGTCTTAGGCAACCCCAAAATAAAGTCCATAGAAATGTCAATCCAAGTTCTTTTTAAGAAGAGCACGCAAAAGTGTTCCCAAAGTTCTATTGATAACTTCAGTTTGTCCATCCGTTTGAGGATGACAAGTAGTAGATTATAAGAATATTGAGCAAAGTTTAGCCCATAAAGTAATCCAAAAATAGAATCTATCCCCTTCTTAGTCCTAGGCAACCCCAAAATAAAGTCCATAGAAATGTCAGTCCAAGTTCTTTTTAAGAATAGCACGCAAAAGTGTTCCCAAAGTTCTATTGACAACTTCAGTATATCCATCCGTTTGAGGATGACAAGTAGTAGATTACAACAATATTAAGCAAAGTTTAGCCCATAAAGTAATCCAAAAATAGAATCCCTCCACTTCTTAGTCCTAGGCAACCCCAAAATAAAGTCCATAGAAATGTCAATCCAAGTTCTTTTTAAGAATAGCACGCAAAAGTGTTCCCAAAGTTCTATTTACAACTTCAGTTTGTCCATCCGTTTGAGGATGACAAGTAGTAGATTACAACTTTATTGTGCAAAGTTTAGCCTATAAAATAATCCAAAAATAGAATCCCTCCCCTTCTTAGTCCTAGGCAACCCGTAAATAAAGTCCATAGAAATGTCAATCCAAGTTCTTTTAAGAATAACACGCAAAAGTGTTCCCAAAGTTCTATTTACAACTTCAGTTTGTCCATCCGTTTGAGGATGACAAAGAGTAGATTACAACTTTATTTTGCAAAGTTTAGCTCATAAAGTAATCCAAAAATAGTATCCCTGCCCTTCTTAGTACTAGGCAACCCCAAAATAAAGTCCATAGAAATGTCGGTCCAAGTTCTTTTTAAGAATAGCACGCAAAAGTGTTCCCAAAGTTCTATTTACAACTTCAGTTTGTCCATCCGTTTGAGGATGACAAGTAGTAGATTACAACTTTATTGTGCAAAGTTTAGCTCATAAAGTAATCAAAAAATAGAATCCCTCCCCTTCTTCGTCCTAGGCAACCCCAAAAAAAGTCCATAGAAATGTCAGTCCAAGTTCTTTTTAAGAATAGCTCGCAAAAGTGTTCCCAAATTTCTATTGACAACTTCAGTTTTTCCATCCGTTTGAGGATGACAAGTAGTAGATTACAACAATATTTAGCAAAGTTTAGCCCATAAAGTAATCCAAAAATAGAATCCCTCCCCTTCTTAGTCCTAGGCAACCCCAAAATAAAGTCCATTGTTCTATTTACAACTTCAGTTTGTCCATCCGTTTGATGATGACAAGTAGTAGATTACAACTTTGTTGTGCAAAGTTTAGCCCATAAAGTAATCCATAAACAGAATCCCTCCCCTTCTTAGTCCTAAGAAACCCCAAATAAAGTCCATAGAAATGTCGATCCACGTTCTTTTTAATAATAGCACGCAAAAGTGTTCCCAAAGTTCTATTGACAACTTCAGTTTGTCTATCCGTTTGAGGATGACAAGTAGTAGATTACAACAATATTGAGCAAAGTTTAGCCCATAAAGTAATCCAAAAATAGAATCACTCCCCTTCTTAGTCCTAGGCAACCCCAAAATAAAGTCCATAGAAATGTCAGTCCAAGTTCTTTTTAAGAATAGCACGCAAAAGTGTTCCCAAAGTTCTATTGACAACTTCAGTTTGTCCATCCGTTAGAAGTACCTGTATCTATCAATACGTAAGCAGGATAACCACATAAAGAACAGTTACCTGCAACAAATCCGCAATGTTTGAAGCATCATTGGTTTTATGACAAGCTATAAAATGTGCCATCTTAGAGAATCTATCCAAAACAACAAAAATAGAATCCCTCCCCTTCTTAGTCCTAGGCAACCCCAAAATAAAGTCCATAGAAATGTCAATCCAAGTTCTTTTAAAGAATAGCACGCAAAAGTGTTCCCAAAGTTCTATTGACAACTTCAGTTTGTCCATCCGTTTGAGGATGACAAGTAGTAGAATACAACAATATTGAGCAAAGTTTAGCCCATAAAGTAATCCAAAAATCGAATCCCTCCCCTTCTTAATCCTAGGCAACCCCAAAATAAAGTCCATAGAAATGTCAATCCAAGTTCTTTTTAAGAATAGCACGCAAAAGTGTTCCCAAAGTTCTATTTACAACTTCAGTTTGTCCATCCGTTTGAGGATGACAAGTAGTAGATTACAACTTTATTGTGCAAAGTTTAGCCCATAAAATAATCCAAAAATAGAATCCCTCCCCTTCTTATTCCTAGGCAACCCCAAAATAAAGTCCATAGAAATGTCAATCCAAGTTCTTTTTAAGAATAGCACGCAAAAGTGTTCCCAAAGTTCTATTGACAAATTCAATTTGTCCATCCGTTTGAGGTTGACAAGTAGTAGATTACAACAATATAGAGCAAAGTTTAGCCCATAAAGTAATCCAAAAATAGAATCCCTCCCCTTCTTAGTCCTAGGCAACCTCAAAATAAAGTCCATAGAAATGTCAGTCCATGTTCTTTTTAAGAATAGCACGCAAAAGTGTTCCCAAAGTTCTATTGACAACTTCAGTTTGTCTATCCGTTTGAGGATGACAAGTAGTAGATTACAACTTTATTGTGCAAAGTTTAGCCCATAAAGTAATCCATAAATAGAATCCCTCCCCTTCTTAGTCCTAGGCAACCCCAAAATAAATTCCATAGAAATGTCAATCCAAGTTCTTTTTAAGAATAGCACGCAAAAGTGTTCCCAAAGTTCTATTGACAACTTCAGTTTGTCCATCCGTTTGAAGTACCTGTATCTATCAATACGTAAGCAGGATAACTACATAAAGAACAGTTACCTGCAACAAATCCGCAATGTTTGAAGCATCATTGGTTTTATGACAAGCTATAAAATGTGACATCTTAGAGAATCTATCCAAAACAACAAAAATAGAATCCCTCCCCTTCTTAGTCCTAGGTAACCCCAAAATAAAGTCCATAGAAATGTCAATCCAAGTTCTTTTTAAAAATAGCACGCAAAAGTGTTCCCAAAGTTCTATTGACAACTTCAGTTTGTCCATCCGTTTGAGGATGACAAGTAGTAGAATACAACAATATTGAGCAAAGTTTAGCCCATAAAGTAATCCTAAAATAGAATCCCTCCCCTTTTTAGTCCTAGGCAACCCCAAAATAAAGTCCATAGAAATGTCAATCCAAGTTCTTTTTAAGAATATCACGCAAAAGTGTTCCCAAAGTTCTATTTACAACTTCAGTTTGTCCATCCGTTTGAGGATGACAAGTAGTAGATTGCAGCTTTATTGTGCAAAGTTTAGCCCATAAAGTACTCCATAAATAGAATCCCTCCCCTTCTTAGTCCTAGGCAACCCCAAAATAAAGTCCATAGAAATGTCAATCCAAGTTCTTTTTAAGAATAGCACGCAAAAGTATTCCCAAAGTTCTATTGATAACTTCAGTTTGTCCATCCGTTTGAGGATGACAAGTAGTAGATTATAAGAATATTGAGCAAAGTTTAGCCCATAAAGTATTCCAAAAATAGAATCCATTCCCTTCTTAGTCCTAGGCAACCCCAAAATAAAGTCCATAGAAATGTCAGTCCAAGTTCTTTTTAAGAATAGCACGCAAAAGTGTTCCCAAAGTTCTATTGACAACTTCAGTATGTCCATCCGTTTGAGGATGACAAGTAGTAGATTACAACAATATTGAGCAAAGTTTAGCCCATAAAGTAATCCAAAAATAGAATCCCTCCCCTTCTTAGTCCTAGGCAACCCCAAAATAAAGTCCATAGAAATGTCAATCCAAGTTCTTTTTAAGAATAGCACGCAAAAGTGTTCCCAAAGTTCAATTTACAACTTCAGTTTGTCCATCCGTTTGAGGATGACAAGTAGTAGATTACAACTTTATTGTGCAAAGTTTAGCCCATAAAGTAATCCAAAATAGAATCCCTCCCCTTCTTAGTCCTACGCAACCCGTAAATAAAGTCCATAGAAATGTCAATCCAAGTTCTTTTAAGAATAACACGCAAAAGTGTTCCCAAAGTTCTATTTACAACTTCAGTTTGTCCATCCGTTTGAGGATGACAAATAGTAGATTACAACTTTATTGTGCAAAGTTTAGCTCATAAAGTAATCCAAAAATAGTATCCCTGCCCTTCTTAGTACTAGGCAACCCCAAAATAAAGTCCATAGAAATGTCAGTCCAAGTTCTTTTTAAGAATAGCACGCAAAAGTGTTCCCAAAGTTCTATTTACAACTTCAGTTTGTCCATCCGTTTGAGGATGACAAGTAGTAGATTACAACTTTATTGTGCAAAGTTTAGCTCATAAAGTAATCAAAAAATAGAATCCCTCCCCTTCTTAGTCCTAGGCAACCCCAAAAAAAGTCCATAGAAATGTCAGTCCAAGTTCTTTTTAAGAATAGCTCGCAAAAGTGTTCCCAAATTTCTATTGACAACTTCAGTTTATCCATCCGTTTGAGGATGACAAGTAGTAGATTACAACAATATTTAGCAAAGTTTAGCCCATAAAGTAATCCAAAAATAGAATCCCTCCCCTTCTTAGTCCTAGGAAACCCCAAAATAAAGTCCATTGTTCTATTTACAACTTCAGTTTGTCCATCCGTTTGATGATGACAAGTAATAGATTACAACTTTATTGTGCAAAGTTTAGCTCATAAAGTAATCCATAAATAGAATCCCTCCCCTTCTTAGTCCTAGGAAACCCCAAATAAAGTCCATAGAAATGTCAATCCAAGTTCTTTTTAAGAATAGCACGCAAAAGTGTTCCCAAAGTTCTATTGACAACTTCAGTTTGTCTATCCGTTTGAGGATGACAAGTAGTAGATTACAACAATATTGAGCAAAGTTTAGCCCATAAAGTAATCCAAAAATAGAATCACTCCCCTTCTTAGTCCTAGGCAACCCCAAAATAAAGTCCATAGAAATGTCAGTCCAAGTTCTTTTTAAGAATAGCACGCAAAAGTGTTCCCAAAGTTCTATTGACAACTTCAATTTGTCCATCCGTTTGAAGTACCTGTATCTATCAATACGTAAGCAGGATAACCACATAAAGAACAGTTACCTGCAACAAATCCGCAATGTTTGAAGCATCATTGGTTTTATGACAAGCTATAAAATGTGCCATCTTAGAGTATCTATCCAAAACAACAAAAATAGAATCCCTCCCCTTCTTAGTCCTAGGCAACCCCAAAATAAAGTCCATAGAAATGTCAATCCAAGTTCTTTTAAAGAATAGCACGCAAAAGTGTTCCCAAAGTTCTATTGACAACTTCTGTTTGTCCATCCGTTTGAGGATGACAAGTAGTAGAATACAACAATATTGAGCAAAGTTTAGCCCATAAAGTAATCCAAAAATCGAATCCCTCCCCTTCTTAGTCCTAGGCAACCCCAAAATAAAGTCCATAGAAATGTCAATCCAAGTTCTTTTTAAGAATAGCACGCAAAAGTGTTCCCAAAATTCTATTTACAACTTCAGTTTGTCCATCCGTTTGAGGATGACAAGTAGTAGATTACAACTTTATTGTGCAAAGTTTAGCCCATAAAGTAATCCAAAAATAGAATCCCTCCCCTTCTTATTCCTAGGCAACCCCAAAATAAAGTCCATAGAAATGTCAATCCAAGTTCTTTTTAAGAATAGCACGCAAAAGTGTTCCCAAAGTTCTATTGACAAATTCAATTTGTCCATCCGTTTGAGGATGACAAGTAGTAGATTACAACAATATTGAGCAAAGTTTAGCACATAAAGTAATCCAAAAATAGAATCCCTCCCCTTCTTATTCCTAGGCAACCCCAAAATAAAGTCCATAGAAATGTCAGTCCAAGTTCTTTTTAAGAATAGAACGCAAAAGTGTTCCCAAAATTCTATTGACAACTTCAGTTTGTCCATCCGTTTGAGGATGACAAGTAGTAGATTACAACAATATTGAGCAAAGTTTAGCCCATAATGTAATCCAAAAATAGAATCCCTCCCCTTCTTAGTCCTAGGCAACCCCAAAATAAAGTCCATAGAAATGTCAATCCAAGTTCTTTTTAAGATTAGCACGCAAAAGTGTTCCCAAAGTTCTATTGACAACTTCAGTTTGTCCATCCGTTTGAGGATGACAAGTAGTAGAATACAACAATATTGAGCAAAGTTTAGCCCATAAAGTAATCCAAAAATAGAATCCCTCCCCTTCTTAGTCCTAGGCAACCCCAAAATAAAGTCAAAGAAATGTCAATCCAAGTTCTTTTTAAGAAATTCACGCAAAAGTGTTCCCAAAGTTCTATTTACAACTTCAGTTTGTCCATCCGTTTGAGGATGACAAGTAGTAGATTACAACTTTATTGTGCAAAGTTTAGCTCATAAAGTAATCCAAAAATAGAATCCCTGCCCTTCTTAGTACTAGGCAACCCCAAAATAAAGTCCATAGAAATGTCAATCCAAGTTCTTTTTAAGAATAGCACGCAAAAGTGTTCCCAAAGTTCTATTGACAACTTCAGTTTGTCCATCCATTTGAAGATGACAAGTAGTAGAAAACAACAATTTTGTGCCAAGTTTATCCAATAAAGTATTCCAAAAATAGAATCCCTCCCCTTCTTAGTCCTAGGCAACCCCGAAATAAAGTCCATAGAAATGTCAATCCAAGTTCTTTTAAGAATAACACGCAAAAGTGTTCCCAAAGTTCTATTGACAACTTCAGTTTGTCCATCCGTTTGAGGATGACAAGTAGTAGATTACAACTTTATTGTGCAAAGTTTAGCCCATAAAGTAATTCAAAAATAGAATCCCTACCCTTCTTAGTCCTAGGCAACCCGTAAATAAAGTCCATAGAAATGTCAATCCAAGTTCTTTTAAGAATAACACGCAAAAGTGTTCCCAAAGTTCTATTTACAACTTCAGTTTGTCCATCCGTTTGAGGATGACAAATAGTAGATTACAACTTTATTGTGCAAAGTTTAGCTCATAAAGTAATCCAAAAATAGAATCCCTGCCCTTCTTAGTACTAGGCAACCCCAAAATAAAGTCCATAGAAATGTCAGTCCAAGTTTTTTTAAGAATAGCACGCAAAAGTGTTCCCAAAGTTCTATTTACAACTTCAGTTTGTCCATCCGTTTGAGGATGACAAGTAGTAGATTACAACTTTATTGTGCAAAGTTTAGCTCATAAAGTAATCAAAAAATAGAATCCCTCCCCTTCTTAGTCCTAGGCAACCCCAAAAAAAAGTCCATAGAAATGTCAGTCCAAGTTCTTTTTAAGAATAGCACGCAAAAGGGTTCTCAAATTTCTATTGACAACTTCAGTTTGTCCATCTAGTTGAGGATGACAAGGAGTAGATTACAACAATATTGAGCAAAGTTTAGCCCATAAAGTAATCCAAAAATAGAATCCCTCCCCTTCTTAGTCCTAGGCAACCCCAGAATAAAGTCCATTGTTCTATTTACAACTTCAGTTTGTCCATCCGTTTGACGATGACAAGTAGTAGATTACAACTTTATTGTGCAAAGTTTAGCCCATAAAGTAATTCATAAATAGAATCCCTCCCCTTCTTAGTCCTAGGAAACCCCAAATAAAGTCCATAGAAATGTCAATCCAAGTTCTTTTTAAGAATAGCACGCAAAAGTGTTCCCAAAGTTCTATTGACAACTTCAATTTGTCTATCCGTTTGAGGATGACAAGTAGTAGATTACAACAATATTGAGCAAAGTTTAGCCCATAAAGTAATCCAAAAATAGAATCACTCCCCTTCTTAGTCCTAGGCAACCCCAAAATAAAGTCCATAGAAATGTTAGTACAAGTTCTTTTTAAGAATAGCACGCAAAAGTGTTCCCAAAGTTCTATTGACAACTTCAGTTTGTCCATCCGTTTCAAGTACCTGTATCTATCAATACGTAAGCAGGAAAACCACATAAAGAACAGTTACCTGCAACAAATCCACAATGTTTGAAGCATCATTGGTTTTATGACAAGCTATAAAATGTGCCATCTTAGAGAATCTATCCAAAACAACAAAAATAGAATCCCTCCCCTTCTTAGTCCTAGGCAACCCCAAAATAAAGTCCATAGAAATGTTAATCCAAGTTCTTTTTAAGAATAGCACGCAAAAGAGTTCCCAAAGTTCTATTGACAACTTCAGTTTGTCCATCCGTTTGAGGATGACAAGTAGTAGATTACAACAATATTGAGCAAAGTTTAGCCCACAATGTAATCCAAAAATAGAATCCCTCCCCTTCTTAGTCCTGGGCAACCCCAAAAAAAAGTCCATAGAAATGTCAATCCAAGTTCTTTTTAAGAATAGCACGCAAAAGTGTTCCCAAAGTTCTATTGACAACTTCAGTTTGTCCATCCGTTTGAGGATGACAAGTAGTAGAATACAACAATATTGAGCAAAGTTTAGCCCATAAAGTAATCCAAAAATAGAATCCCTCCCCTTCTTAGTCCTAGGCAACCCCAAAATAAAGTCCATAGAAATGTCAGTCCAAGTTCTTTTTAAGAATATCACGCAAAAGTGTTCCCAAAGTTCTATTTACAACTTCAGTTTGTCCATCCGTTTGAGGATGACAAGTAGTAGATTACAACTTTATTGTGCAAAGTTTAGCTCATAAAGTAATCCAAAAATAGAATCCCTGCCCTTCTTAGTACTAGGCGACCCCAAAATAAAGTCCATAGAAATGTCAGTCCAAGTTCTTTTTAAGAATAGCACGCAAAAGAGTTCCCAAAGTTCTATTGACAACTTCAGTTTGTCCATCCGTTTGAGGATGACAAGTAGTAGAATACAACAATATTGAGCAAAGTTTAGCCCATAAAGTAATCCAAAAATCGAATCCCTCCCCTTCTTAGTCCTAGGCAACCCCAAAATAAAGTCCATAGAAATGTCAATCCTAGTTCTTTTTAAGAATAGCACGCAAAAGTGTTCCCAAAGTTCTATTTACAACTTCAGTTTGTCCATCCGTTTGAGGATGACCAGTAGTAGATTACAACTTTATTGTGCAAAGTTTAGACCATAAAGTAATCCAAAAATAGAATCCCTCCCCTTCTTAGTCCTAGGCAACCCCAAAATAAAGTCCATAGAAATGTCAATCCAAGTTCTTTTTAAGAATAGCACGCAAAAGTGTTCTCAAAGTTCAATTGACAAATTCAGTTTGTCCATCCGTTTGAGGATGACAAGTAGTAGATTACAACAATATTGAGCAAAGTTTAGCCCATAAAGTAATCCAAAAATAGAATCCCTCCCCTTCTTAGTCCTAGGCAACCACAAAATAAAGTCCATAGAAATGTCAGTCCAAGTTCTTTTTAAGAATAGCACGCAAAAGTGTTCCCAAAGTTCTATTGACAACTTCAGCTTGTCCATCCGTTTGAGGATGACAAATAGTAGATTACAACAATATTGAGCAAAGTTTAGCCCATAATGTAATCCAAAAATAGAATCCCTCCCCTTCTTAGTCCTAGGCAACCCCAAAATAAAGTCCATAGAAATGTCAATCCAAGTTCTTTTTAAGAATAGCACGCAAAAGTGTTCCCAAAGTTCTATTGACAACTTCAGTTTGTCCATCCGTTTGAGGATGACAAGCAATAGAAAACAACAATTTTGTGCCAAGTTTATCCCATAAAGTATTCCAAAAATAGAATCCCTCCCCTTCTTAGTCCTAGGCAACCCCGAAATAAAGTCCATAAAAATGTCAATCCAAGTTCTTTTAAGAATAACACGCAAAAGTGTTCCCAAAGTTCTATTGACAACTTCAGTTTGTCCATCCGTTTGAGGATGACAAGTAGTAGATTACAACTTTATTGTGCAAAGTTTAGCCCATAAAGTAATCCATAAATAGAATCCCTCCCCTTCTTAGTCCTAGGCAACCCCCCAAAATAAAGTCCATAGAAATGTATTGCCAAGTTCTTTTTAAGAATAGCACGCAAAAGTGTTCCCAAAGTTCTATTGACAACTTCAGTTTGTCCATCCGTTTGAAGTACCTGTATCTACCAATACGTAAGCAGGATAACCACATAAAGAACAGTTACCTGCAACAAATCCGCAATGTTTGAAGCATCATTGGTTTTATGACAAGCTATAAAATGTGCCATCTTAGAGAATCTATCCAAAACAACAAAAATAGAATCCCTCCCCTTCTTAGTCCTAGGCAACCCCAAAATAAAGTCAATAGAAATATCAATCCAAGTTCTTTTAAGAATAGCACGCAAAAGTGTTCCCAAAGTTCTATTGACAACTTCAGTTTGTCCATCCGTTTGAGGATGACAAGTAGTAGAAAACAACAATTTTGTGCCAAGTTTATCCCATAAAGTATTCCAAAAATAGAATCCCTCCCTTTCTTAGTCCTAGGCTACCCCAAAATAAAGTCCATAGAAATGTCAATCCAAGTTCTTTTAAGAATAGCACGCAAAATTGTTCCCAAAGTTCGATTTACAACTTCAGTTTGTCCATCCGTTTGAGGATGACAAGTAGTATATTACAACTTTATTGTGCAAAGTTTAGCCCATAAAGTAATCCATAAATAGAATACCTCCCCTTCTTAGTCCTAGGAAACCCCAAAATAAAGTCCTTAGAAATGTCAGTTCAAGTTCTTTTTAAGAATAGCATGCAAAAGTGTTCTCAAAGTTCTGTTGACAACTTCAGTTTGTCCATCCGTTTGAGGATGACAAGTAGTAGATTACAACTTTATTTTGCAAAGTTTAGCCCATAAAGTAATCCATAAATAGAATCCCTCCCCTTCTTAGTCCTAGGCAAACCCAAAATAAAGTCCATAGAAATGTCAATCCAAGTTCTTTTTAAGAATAGCACGCAAAAGTGTTCCCAAAAATCTATTGACAACTTCAGTTTGTCCATCCGTTTGAAGTACCTGTATCTATCAATACGTAAGCAGGATAACCACATAAAGAACAGTTACCTGCAACAAATCCGCAATGTTTGAAGCATCATTGGTTTTATGACAACCTATAAAATGTGCCATCTTAGAGAATCTATCCAAAACAACAAAAATAGAATCCCTCCCCTTCTTAGTCCTAGGCAACCCCAAAATAAAGTCCATAGAAATGAAAATCCAATTTCTTTTAAGAATAGCACGCAAAAGTGTTCCCAAAGTTCTATTTACAACTTCAGTTTGTCCATCCGTTTGAGGATGACAAGTAGTATATTACAACTTTATTGTACAAAGTTTAGCCCATAAAGTAATCCATAAATAGAATCCCTCCCCTTCTTGATCCTAGGCAAGCCCAAAATAAAGTCCATAGAAATGTCAATCCAAGTTCTTTTTAAGAATAGCACGCAAAAGTGTTCCCAAAGTTCTATTGACAACTTCAGTTTGTCCATCCGTTTGAGGATGACAAGTATTAGAAAACAACAATTTTGTGCCAAGTTTATCCCATAAAGTATTCCAAAAAAAGAATCCCTCCCTTTCTTAGTCCTAAGTTACCCCAAAATAAAGTCCATAGAAATGTCAATCCAAGTTCTTTTAAGAATAGCACGCAAAAGTGTTCCCAAAGTTCTATTTACAACTTCAGCTTATCCATCCGTTTGAGGATGACAACTAGTATATTACTACTTTATTGTGAAATGTTTAGCCCATAAAGTCATCCATAAATAGAATATCTCCCCTTCTTAGTCCTAGGCAACCCCAAAATAGGGTCCTTAGAAATGTCAGTTCAAGTTCTTTTTAAGAATAGCATGCAAAAGTGTTCTCAAAGTTCTGTTGACAACTTCAGTTTGTCCATCCGTTTGAAGATGACAAGTAGTAGATTACAACTTTATTGTGCAAAGTTTAGCCCATAAAGTAATCCATAAATAGAATCCCTCCCCTTCTTAGTCCTAGGCAACCCCAAAATAAAGTCCATAGAAATGTCAATCCAAGTTCTTTTTAAGAATAGCACGCAAAAGTGTTCCCAAAGTTCTATTGACAACTTCAGTTTGTCCATCCGTTTGAAGTACCTGTATCTATCAATACGTAATGAGGATAACCACATAAAGAACAGTTACCTGCAACAAATCCGCAATGTTCGAAGCATCATTGGTTTTATGACAAGCTATAAAATGTGTCATCTTAGAGAATCTATCCAAAACAACAAAAATAGAATCCCTCCCCTTCTTAGTCCTAGGCAACCCCAAAATAAAGTCCATAGAAATGTCAATCCAAGTTCTTTTAAGAATAGCACGCAAAAGTGTTCCCAAAGCTCTATTTACAACTTCAGTTTGTCCATCCGTTTGAGGATGACAAGTAATAGATTACAAATTTATTGTGAAAAGCTTAGCCCATAAAGTAATCCATAAATAGAATCCCTCCCCTTCTTAGTCCTAGGAAACCCCAAAATAAAGTCCATAGAAATGTCAATCCAAGTTCTTTAAAGAATAGCACGCAAAAGTGTTCCCAAAGTTCTATTTACAACTTCAGTTTGTCCATCCGTTTGAGGATGACAAGTAGCAGATTACAACTTTATTGTGCAAAGTTTAGCCGATAAAGTAATCCAAAAAAGAATCCCTCCCCTTCTTAGTTCTAGACAACCACAAAATAAAGTCCATAGAAATGTCAATCCAAGTTCTTTTTAAAAATAGCACGCAAAATTGTTCCCAAAGTTCTATTGACAACTTCAGTTTGTCCATCCGTTTGAAGTACCTATATCTATCAATACGTAAGCAGGATAACCACATAAAGAACAGTTACCTGCAACAAATCCGCAATGTTTGAAGCATCATTGGTTTTATGACAAGCTATAAAATGTGCCATCTTAGAGAATCTATCCAAAACAACAAAAATAGAATCCCTCCCCTTCTTAGTCCTAGGCAATCCCAAAATAAAGTCCATAGAAATGTCAATCCAATTTCTTTTAAGAATAGCACGCAAAAGTGTTACCAAAGTTCTATTTACAACTTCAGTTTGTCCATCCGTTTGAGGATGACAAGTAGTATATTAAAACTTTATTGTGCAAAGTTTAGCCCATAAAGTAATCCATAAATAGAATCCCTCCCCTTCTTGATCCTAGGCAACCCAAAATAAAGTCAATAGAAATGTCAATCCAAGTTCTTTTTAAGAATAGCACGCAAAAGTGTTCCCAAAGTTCTATTGACAACTTCAGTTTGTCCATCCGTTTGAGGATGACAAGTATTAGAAAACAACAATTTTGTGCCAAGTTTATCCCATAAAGTATTCCAAAAATAGAATCCCTCCCTTTCTTAGTCCTAGGTTACCCCAAAATAAAGTCCATAGAAATGTCAATCCAAGTTTTTTTAAGAATAGCACGCAAAAGTGTTCCCAAAGTTCTATTTACAACTTCAGCTTATCCATCCGTTTGAGGATGACAACTAGTATATTACTACTTTATTGTGCAAAGTTTAGCCCATAAAGTCATCCATAAATAGAATACCTCCCCTTCTTAGTCCTAGGCAACCCCAAAATAGAGAACTTAGAAATGTCAGTTCAAGTTCTTTTTAAGAATAGCATGCAAAAGTGTTCTCAAAGTTCTGTTGACAACTTCAGTTTGTCCATCCATTTGAGAATGACAAGTAGTAGATTACAACTTTATTGTGCAAAGTTTAGCCCATAAAGTAATCCATAAATAGAATCCCTCCCCTTCTTAGTCCTAGGCAACCCCAAAATAAAGTCCATAGAAATGTCAATCCAAGTTCTTTTTAAGAATAGCACGCAAAAGTGTTCCCAAAGTTCTATTGACAACTTCAGTTTGTCCATCCGTTTGAAGTACCTGTATCTATCAATACGTAAGCAGGATAACCACATAAAGAACAGTTACCTGCAACAAATCCGCAATGTTTGAAGCATCATTGGTTTTATGACAAGCTATAAAATGTGCCATCTTAGAAAATCTATCCAAAACAACAAAAATAAAATCCCTCCCCTTCTTAGTCCTAGGCAACCCCAAAATAAAGTCCATAGAAATGTCAATCCAAGTTCTTTTAAGAATAACACGCAAAAGTGTTCCCAAAGTTCTATTTACAACTTCAGTTTGTCCATCCGTTTGAGGATGACAAGTAGTAGATTACAACTTTATTGTGAAAAGTTTAGCCCATAAAGTAATCCATAAAAAGAATCCCTCCCCTTCTTAGTCCTAGGCAACCCCAAAATAAAGTCTGTAGAAATGTCAATCCAAGTTCTTTTAAGAATAGCACGCAAAAGTGTTCCCAAAGTTATATTTACAACTTCAGTTTGTCCATCCGTTTGAGGATGACAAGTAGTAGATTACAACTTTATTGTGCAAAGTTTAGCCCATAAAGTAATCCAAAAATAGAATCCCTCCCCTTCTTAGTCCTAGGCAACCCCAAAATAAAGTCCATAGAAATGTCAATCCAAGTTCTTTTTAAAAATAGCACGCAAAAGTGTTCCCAAAGTTCTATTGACAACTTCAGTTTGTCCATCCATTTGAAGTACATGTATCTATCAATACGTAAGCAGGATAACCACATAAAGAACAGTTACCTGCAACAAATCCGCAATGTTTGAAGCATCATTGGTTTTATGACAACCTATAAAATGTGCCATCTTAGAGAATCTATCCAAAACAACAAAAATAGAATCCCTCTCCTTCTTAGTCCTAGGCAACCCCAAAATAAAGTCCATAGAAATGAAAATCCAATTTCTTTTAAGAATAGCACGCAAAAGTGTTCCCAAAGTTCTATTTACAACTTCAGTTTGTCCATCCGTTTGAGGATGACAAGTAGTATATTACAACTTTATTGTACAAAGTTTAGCCCATAAAGTAATCCATAAATAGAATCCCTCCCCTTCTTGATCCTAGGCAAGCCCAAAATAAAGTCCATAGAAATGTCAATCCAAGTTCTTTTTAAGAATAGCACGCAAAAGTGTTCCCAAAGTTCTATTGACAACTTCAGTTTGTCCATCCGTTTGAGGATGACAAGTATTAGAAAACAACAATTTTGTGCCAAGTTTATCCCATAAAGTATTCCAAAAATAGAATCCCTCCCTTTCTTAGTCCTAAGTTACCCCAAAATAAAGTCCATAGAAATGTCAATCCAAGTTCTTTTAAGAATAGCACGCAAAAGTGTTCCCAAAGTTCTATTTACAACTTCAGCTTATCCATCCGTTTGAGGATGACAACTAGTATATTACTACTTTATTGTGAAATGTTTAGCCCATAAAGTCATCCATAAATAGAATATCTCCCCTTCTTAGTCCTAGGCAACCCCAAAATAGGGTCCTTAGAAATGTCAGTTCAAGTTCTTTTTAAGATAGCATGCAAAAGTGTTCTCAAAGTTCTGTTGACAACTTCAGTTTGTCCATCCGTTTGAAGATGACAAGTAGTAGATTACAACTTTATTGTGCAAAGTTTAGCCCATAAAGTAATCCATAAATAGAATCCCTCCCCTTCTTAGTCCTAGGCAACCCCAAAATAAAGTCCATAGAAATGTCAATCCAAGTTCTTTTTAAGAATAGCACGCAAAAGTGTTCCCAAAGTTCTATTGACAACTTCAGTTTGTCCATCCGTTTGAAGTACCTGTATCTATCAATACGTAATGAGGATAACCACATAAAGAACAGTTACATGCAACAAATCCGCAATGTTCGAAGCATCATTGGTTTTATGACAAGCTATAAAATGTGTCATCTTAGAGAATCTATCCAAAACAACAAAAATAGAATCCCTCCCCTTCTTAGTCCTAGGCAACCCCAAAATAAAGTCCATAGAAATGTCAATCCAAGTTCTTTTAAGAATAGCACGCAAAAGTGTTCCCAAAGCTCTATTTACAACTTCAGTTTGTCCATCCGTTTGAGGATGACAAGTAGTAGATTACAAATTTATTGTGAAAAGCTTAGCCCATAAAGTAATCCATAAATAGAATCCCTCCCCTTCTTAGTCCTAGGAAACCCCAAAATAAAGTCCATAGAAATGTCAATCCAAGTTCTTTAAAGAATAGCACGCAAAAGTGTTCCCAAAGTTCTATTTACAACTTCAGTTTGTCCATCCGTTTGAGGATGACAAGTAGCAGATTACAACTTTATTGTGCAAAGTTTAGCCGATAAAGTAATCCAAAAATAGAATCCCTCCCCTTCTTAGTTCTAGACAACCACAAAATAAAGTCCATAGAAATGTCAATCCAAGTTCTTTTTAAAAATAGCACGCAAAATTGTTCCCAAAGTTCTATTGACAACTTCAGTTTGTCCATCCGTTTGAAGTACCTATATCTATCAATACGTAAGCAGGATAACCACATAAAGAACAGTTACCTGCAACAAATCCGCAATGTTTGAAGCATCATTGGTTTTATGACAAGCTATAAAATGTGCCATCTTAGAGAATCTATCCAAAACAACAAAAATAGAATCCCTCCCCTTCTTAGTCCTAGGCAATCCCAAAATAAAGTCCATAGAAATGTCAATCCAATTTCTTTTAAGAATAGCACGCAAAAGTGTTACCAAAGTTCTATTTACAACTTCAGTTTGTCCATCCGTTTGAGGATGACAAGTAGTATATTAAAACTTTATTGTGCAAAGTTTAGCCCATAAAGTAATCCATAAATAGAATCCCTCCCCTTCTTGATCCTAGGCAACCCAAAATAAAGTCAATAGAAATGTCAATCCAAGTTCTTTTTAAGAATAGCACGCAAAAGTGTTCCCAAAGTTCTATTGACAACTTCAGTTTGTCCATCCGTTTGAGGATGACAAGTATTAGAAAACAACAATTTTGTGCCAAGTTTATCCCATAAAGTATTCCAAAAATAGAATCCCTCCCTTTCTTAGTCCTAGGTTACCCCAAAATAAAGTCCATAGAAATGTCAATCCAAGTTTTTTTAAGAATAGCACGCAAAAGTGTTCCCAAAGTTCTATTTACAACTTCAGCTTATCCATCCGTTTGAGGATGACAACTAGTATATTACTACTTTATTGTGCAAAGTTTAGCCCATAAAGTCATCCATAAATAGAATACCTCCCCTTCTTAGTCCTAGGCAACCCCAAAATAGAGAACTTAGAAATGTCAGTTCAAGTTCTTTTTAAGAATAGCATGCAAAAGTGTTCTCAAAGTTCTGTTGACAACTTCAGTTTGTCCATCCATTTGAGAATGACAAGTAGTAGATTACAACTTTATTGTGCAAAGTTTAGCCCATAAAGTAATCCATAAATAGAATCCCTCCCCTTCTTAGTCCTAGGCAACCCCAAAATAAAGTCCATAGAAATGTCAATCCAAGTTCTTTTTAAGAATAGCACGCAAAAGTGTTCCCAAAGTTCTATTGACAACTTCAGTTTGTCCATCTGTTTGAAGTACCTGTATCTATCAATACGTAATGAGGATAACCACATAAAGAACAGTTACCTGCAACAAATCCGCAATGTTCGAAGCATCATTGGTTTTATGACAAGCTATAAAATGTGCCATCTTAGAGAATCTATCCAAAACAACAAAAATAGAATCCCTCCCCTTCTTAGTCCTAGGCAACCCCAAAATAAAGTCCATAGAAATGTCAATCCAAGTTTTTTTAAGAATAGCACGCAAAAGTGTTCCCAAAGCTCTATTTACAACTTCAGTTTGTCCATCCGTTTGAGGATGACAAGTAGTAGATTACAACTTTATTGTTAAAAAATTAGCCCATAAAATAATCCATAAATAGAATCCCTCCCCTTCTTAGTCCTAGGCAACCCCAAAATAAAGTCCATAGAAATGTCAATCCAAATTCTTTTAAGAATAGCACGCAAAAGTGTTCCCAAAGTTCTATTTACAACTTCAGTTTGTCCATCCGTTTGAGGATGACAAGTAGTAGATTACAACTTTATTGTGCAAAGTTTAGCCGATAAAGTAATCCAAAAATAGAATCCCTCCCCTTCTTAGTCCTAGACAACCACAAAATAAAGTCCATAGAAATTTCAATCCAAGTTCTTTTTAAGAATAGCACGCAAAAGTGTTCCCAAAGTTCTATTTACAACTTCAGTTTGTCCATCCGTTTGAGGATGACAAGTAGTAGAAAACAACAATTTTGTGCCAAGTTTATCCCATAAAGTATTCCAAAAATAGAATCCCTCCCTTTCTTAGTCCTAGGCTACCCCAAAATAAAGTCCATAGAAATGTCAATCCAAGTTCTTTTAAGAATAGCACGCAAAATTGTTCCCAAAGTTCGATTTACAACTTCAGTTTGTCCATCCGTTTGAGGATGACAAGTAGTATATTACAACTTTATTGTGCAAAGTTTAGCCCATAAAGTAATCCATAAATAGAATACCTCCCCTTCTTAGTCCTAGGAAACCCCAAAATAAAGTCCTTAGAAATGTCAGTTCAAGTTCTTTTTAAGAATAGCATGCAAAAGTGTTCTCAAAGTTCTGTTGACAACTTCAGTTTGTCCATCCGTTTGAGGATGACAAGTAGTAGATTACAACTTTATTTTGCAAAGTTTAGCCCATAAAGTAATCCATAAATAGAATCCCTCCCCTTCTTAGTCCTAGGCAAACCCAAAATAAAGTCCATAGAAATGTCAATCCAAGTTCTTTTTAAGAATAGCACGCAAAAGTGTTCCCAAAGTTCTATTGACAACTTCAGTTTGTCCATCCGTTTGAAGTACCTGTATCTATCAATACGTAAGCAGGATTACCACATAAAGAACAGTTACCTGCAACAAATCCGCAATGTTTGAAGCATCATTGGTTTTATGACAAGCTATAAAATGTGCCATCTTAGAAAATCTATCCAAAACAACAAAAATAAAATCCCTCCCCTTCTTAGTCCTAGGCAACCCCAAAATAAAGTCCATAGAAATGTCAATCCAAGTTCTTTTAAGAATAACACGCAAAGGTGTTCCCAAAGTTCTATTTACAACTTCAGTTTGTCCATCCGTTTGAGGATGACAAGTAGTAGATTACAACTTTATTGTGAAAAGTTTAGCCCATAAAGTAATCCATAAAAAGAATCCCTCCCCTTCTTAGTCCTAGGCAACCCCAAAATAAAGTCTGTAGAAATGTCAATCCAAGTTCTTTTAAGAATAGCACGCAAAAGTGTTCCCAAAGTTATATTTACAACTTCAGTTTGTCCATCCGTTTGAGGATGACAAGTAGTAGATTACAACTTTATTGTGCAAAGTTTAGCCCATAAAGTAATCCAAAAATAGAATCCCTCCCCTTCTTAGTCCTAGGCAACCCCAAAATAAAGTCCATAGAAATGTCAATCCAAGTTCTTTTTAAGAATAGCACGCAAAAGTGTTCCCAAAGTTCTATTGACAACTTCAGTTTGTCCATCCGTTTGAAGTACCTGTATCTATCAATACGTAAGCAGGATAACCACATAAAGAACAGTTACCTGCAACAAATCCGCAATGTTTGAAGCATCATTGGTTTTATGACAACCTATAAAATGTGCCATCTTAGAGAATCTATCCAAAACAACAAAAATAGAATCCCTCCCCTTCTTAGTCCTAGGCAACCCCAAAATAAAGTCCATAGAAATGAAAATCCAATTTCTTTTAAGAATAGCACGCAAAAGTGTTCCCAAAGTTCTATTTACAACTTCAGTTTGTCCATCCGTTTGAGGATGACAAGTAGTATATTACAACTTTATTGTACAAAGTTTAGCCCATAAAGTAATCCATAAATAGAATCCCTCCCCTTCTTGATCCTAGGCAAGCCCAAAATAAAGTCCATAGAAATGTCAATCCAAGTTCTTTTTAAGAATAGCACGCAAAAGTGTTCCCAAAGTTCTATTGACAACTTCAGTTTGTCCATCCGTTTGAGGATGACAAGTATTAGAAAACAACAATTTTGTGCCAAGTTTATCCCATAAAGTATTCCAAAAATAGAATCCCTCCCTTTCTTAGTCCTAAGTTACCCCAAAATAAAGTCCATAGAAATGTCAATCCAAGTTCTTTTAAGAATAGCACGCAAAAGTGTTCCCAAAGTTCTATTTACAACTTCAGCTTATCCATCCGTTTGAGGATGACAACTAGTATATTACTACTTTATTGTGAAATGTTTAGCCCATAAAGTCATCCATAAATAGAATATCTCCCCTTCTTAGTCCTAGGCAACCCCAAAATAGGGTCCTTAGAAATGTCAGTTCAAGTTCTTTTTAAGAATAGCATGCAAAAGTGTTCTCAAAGTTCTGTTGACAACTTCAGTTTTCCATCCGTTTGAAGATGACAAGTAGTAGATTACAACTTTATTGTGCAAAGTTTAGCCCATAAAGTAATCCATAAATAGAATCCCTCCCCTTCTTAGTCCTAGGCAACCCCAAAATAAAGTCCATAGAAATGTCAATCCAAGTTCTTTTTAAGAATAGCACGCAAAAGTGTTCCCAAAGTTCTATTGACAACTTCAGTTTGTCCATCCGTTTGAAGTACCTGTATCTATCAATACGTAATGAGGATAACCACATAAAGAACAGTTACCTACAACAAATCCGCAATGTTCGAAGCATCATTGGTTTTATGACAAGCTATAAAATGTGTCATCTTAGAGAATCTATCCAAAACAACAAAAATAGAATCCCTCCCCTTCTTAGTCCTAGGCAACCCCAAAATAAAGTCCATAGAAATGTCAATCCAAGTTCTTTTAAGAATAGCACGCAAAAGTGTTCCCAAAGCTCTATTTACAACTTCAGTTTGTCCATCCGTTTGAGGATGACAAGTAGTAGTTTACAAATTTATTGTGAAAAGCTTAGCCCATAAAGTAATCCATAAATAGAATCCCTCCCCTTCTTAGTCCTAGGAAACCCCAAAATAAAGTCCATAGAAATGTCAATCCAAGTTCTTTAAAGAATAGCACGCAAAAGTGTTCCCAAAGTTCTATTTACAACTTCAGTTTGTCCATCCGTTTGAGGATGACAAGTAGCAGATTACAACTTTATTGTGCAAAGTTTAGCCGATAAAGTAATCCAAAAATAGAATCCCTCCCCTTCTTAGTTCTAGACAACCACAAAATAAAGTCCATAGAAATGTCAATCCAAGTTCTTTTTAAAAATAGCACGCAAAATTGTTCCCAAAGTTCTATTGACAACTTCAGTTTGTCCATCCGTTTGAAGTACCTATATCTATCAATACGTAAGCAGGATAACCACATAAAGAACAGTTACCTGCAACAAATCCGCAATGTTTGAAGCATCATTGGTTTTATGACAAGCTATAAAATGTGCCATCTTAGAGAATCTATCCAAAACAACAAAAATAGAATCCCTCCCCTTCTTAGTCCTAGGCAATCCCAAAATAAAGTCCATAGAAATGTCAATCCAATTTCTTTTAAGAATAGCACGCAAAAGTGTTACCAAAGTTCTATTTACAACTTCAGTTTGTCCATCCGTTTGAGGATGACAAGTAGTATATTAAAACTTTATTGTGCAAAGTTTAGCCCATAAAGTAATCCATAAATAGAATCCCTCCCCTTCTTGATCCTAGGCAACCCAAAATAAAGTCAATAGAAATGTCAATCCAAGTTCTTTTTAAGAATAGCACGCAAAAGTGTTCCCAAAGTTCTATTGACAACTTCAGTTTGTCCATCCGTTTGAGGATGACAAGTATTAGAAAACAACAATTTTGTGCCAAGTTTATCCCATAAAGTATTCCAAAAATAGAATCCCTCCCTTTCTTAGTCCTAGGTTACCCCAAAATAAAGTCCATAGAAATGTCAATCCAAGTTTTTTTAAGAATAGCACGCAAAAGTGTTCCCAAAGTTCTATTTACAACTTCAGCTTATCCATCCGTTTGAGGATGACAACTAGTATATTACTACTTTATTGTGCAAAGTTTAGCCCATAAAGTCATCCATAAATAGAATACCTCCCCTTCTTAGTCCTAGGCAACCCCAAAATAGAGAACTTAGAAATGTCAGTTCAAGTTCTTTTTAAGAATAGCATGCAAAAGTGTTCTCAAAGTTCTGTTGACAACTTCAGTTTGTCCATCCATTTGAGAATGACAAGTAGTAGATTACAACTTTATTGTGCAAAGTTTAGCCCATAAAGTAATCCATAAATAGAATCCCTCCCCTTCTTAGTCCTAGGCAACCCCAAAATAAAGTCCATAGAAATGTCAATCCAAGTTCTTTTTAAGAATAGCACGCAAAAGTGTTCCCAAAGTTCTATTGACAACTTCAGTTTGTCCATCTGTTTGAAGTACCTGTATCTATCAATACGTAATGAGGATAACCACATAAAGAACAGTTACCTGCAACAAATCCGCAATGTTCGAAGCATCATTGGTTTTATGACAAGCTATAAAATGTGCCATCTTAGAGAATCTATCCAAAACAACAAAAATAGAATCCCTCCCCTTCTTAGTCCTAGGCAACCCCAAAATAAAGTCCATAGAAATGTCAATCCAAGTTCTTTTAAGAATAGCACGCAAAAGTGTTCCCAAAGCTCTATTTACAACTTCAGTTTGTCCATCCGTTTGAGGATGACAAGTAGTAGATTACAACTTTATTGTTAAAAAATTAGCCCATAAAATAATCCATAAATAGAATCCCTCCCCTTCTTAGTCCTAGGCAACCCCAAAATAAAGTCCATAGAAATGTCAATCCAAGTTCTTTTAAGAATAGCACGCAAAAGTGTTCCCAAAGTTCTATTTACAACTTCAGTTTGTCCATCCGTTTGAGGATGACAAGTAGTAGATTACAACTTTATTGTGCAAAGTTTAGCCGATAAAGTAATCCAAAAATAGAATCCCTCCCCTTCTTAGTCCTAGACAACCACAAAATAAAGTCCATAGAAATTTCAATCCAAGTTCTTTTTAAGAATAGCACGCAAAAGTGTTCCCAAAGTTCTATTTACAACTTCAGTTTGTCCATCCGTTTGAGGATGACAAGTAGTAGATTACAACAATATTGAGCAAAGTTTAGCCCATAAAGTAATCCAAAAATAGAATCCCTCCCCTTCTTAGTCCTAGGCAACCCCAAAATAAAGTCCATAGAAATCTCAGTCCAAGTTCTTTTTAATAATAGCACGAAAAAGTTTTCCCAAAGTTCTATTGACAACTTCAGTTTGTCCATCCGTTTGAGGATGACAAGTAGTAGATTACAACAATATTGAGCAAAGTTTAGCCCATAAAGTAATCCTAAAATAGAATCCCTCCCCTTCTTAGTCCTAGGCAACCCCAAAATAAAGTCCATAGAAATGTCAGTCCAAGTTCTTTTTAAGAATAGCACGCAAAAGTGTTCCCAAAGTTCTATTGACAACTTCAGTTTGTCCATCCGTTTGAGGATGACAAGTAGTAGATTACAACAATATTGAGCAAAGTTTAGCCCATAATGTAATCCAAAAATAGAATCCCTCCCCTTCTTAGTCCTAGGCAACCCCAAAATAAAGTCCATAGAAATGTCAATCCAAGTTCTTTTTAAGAATAGCACGCAAAAGTGTTCCCAAAGTTCTATTGACAACTTCAGTTTGTCCATCCGTTTGAGGATGACAAGCAGTAGAAAACAACAATTTTGTGCCAAGTTTATCCCATAAAGTATTCCAAAAATAGAATCCCTCCCCTTCTTAGTCCTAGGCAACCCCGAAATAAAGTCCATAAAAATGTCAATCCAAGTTCTTTTAAGAATAACACGCAAAAGTGTTCCCAAAGTTCTATTGACAACTTCAGTTTGTCCATCCGTTTGAGGATGACAAGTAGTAGATTACAACTTTATTGTGCAAAGTTTAGCCCATAAAGTAATCCATAAATAGAATCCCTCCCCTTCTTAGTCCTAGGCAACCCCCCAAAATAAAGTCCATAGAAATGTATTGCCAAGTTCTTTTTAAGAATAGCACGCAAAAGTGTTCCCAAAGTTCTATTGACAACTTCAGTTTGTCCATCCGTTTGAAGTACCTGTATCTACCAATACGTAAGCAGGATAACCACATAAAGAACAGTTACCTGCAACAAATCCGCAATGTTTGAAGCATCATTGGTTTTATGACAAGCTATAAAATGTGCCATCTTAGAGAATCTATCCAAAACAACAAAAATAGAATCCCTCCCCTTCTTAGTCCTAGGCAACCCCAAAATAAAGTCAATAGAAATATCAATCCAAGTTCTTTTAAGAATAGCACGCAAAAGTGTTCCCAAAGTTCTATTGACAACTTCAGTTTGTCCATCCGTTTGAGGATGACAAGTAGTAGAAAACAACAATTTTGTGCCAAGTTTATCCCATAAAGTATTCCAAAAATAGAATCCCTCCCTTTCTTAGTCCTAGGCTACCCCAAAATAAAGTCCATAGAAATGTCAATCCAAGTTCTTTTAAGAATATCACGCAAAATTGTTCCCAAAGTTCGATTTACAACTTCAGTTTGTCCATCCGTTTGAGGATGACAAGTAGTATATTACAACTTTATTGTGCAAAGTTTAGCCCATAAAGTAATCCATAAATAGAATACCTCCCCTTCTTAGTCCTAGGAAACCCCAAAATAAAGTCCTTAGAAATGTCAGTTCAAGTTCTTTTTAAGAATAGCATGCAAAAGTGTTCTCAAAGTTCTGTTGACAACTTCAGTTTGTCCATCCGTTTGAGGATGACAAGTAGTAGATTACAACTTTATTTTGCAAAGTTTAGCCCATAAAGTAATCCATAAATAGAATCCCTCCCCTTCTTAGTCCTAGGCAAACCCAAAATAAAGTCCATAGAAATGTCAATCCAAGTTCTTTTTAAGAATAGCACGCAAAAGTGTTCCCAAAGTTCTATTGACAACTTCAGTTTGTCCATCCGTTTGAAGTACCTGTATCTATCAATACGTAAGCAGGATTACCACATAAAGAACAGTTACCTGCAACAAATCCGCAATGTTTGAAGCATCATTGGTTTTATGACAAGCTATAAAATGTGCCATCTTAGAAAATCTATCCAAAACAACAAAAATAAAATCCCTCCCCTTCTTAGTCCTAGGCAACCCCAAAATAAAGTCCATAGAAATGTCAATCCAAGTTCTTTTAAGAATAACACGCAAAAGTGTTCCCAAAGTTCTATTTACAACTTCAGTTTGTCCATCCGTTTGAGGATGACAAGTAGTAGATTACAACTTTATTGTGAAAAGTTTAGCCCATAAAGTAATCCATAAAAAGAATCCCTCCCCTTCTTAGTCCTAGGCAACCCCAAAATAAAGTCTGTAGAAATGTCAATCCAAGTTCTTTTAAGAATAGCACGCAAAAGTGTTCCCAAAGTTATATTTACAACTTCAGTTTGTCCATCCGTTTGAGGATGACAAGTAGTAGATTACAACTTTATTGTGCAAAGTTTAGCCCATAAAGTAATCCAAAAATAGAATCCCTCCCCTTCTTAGTCCTAGGCAAACCCAAAATAAAGTCCATAGAAATGTCAATCCAAGTTCTTTTTAAGAATAGCACGCAAAAGTGTTCCCAAAGTTCTATTGACAACTTCAGTTTGTCCATCCGTTTGAAGTACCTGTATCTATCAATACGTAAGCAGGATAACCACATAAAGAACAGTTACCTGCAACAAATCCGCAATGTTTGAAGCATCATTGGTTTTATGACAACCTATAAAATGTGCCATCTTAGAGAATCTATCCAAAACAACAAAAATAGAATCCCTCCCCTTCTTAGTCCTAGGCAACCCCAAAATAAAGTCCATAGAAATGAAAATCCAATTTCTTTTAAGAATAGCACGCAAAAGTGTTCCCAAAGTTCTATTTACAACTTCAGTTTGTCCATCCGTTTGAGGATGACAAGTAGTATATTACAACTTTATTGTACAAAGTTTAGCCCATAAAGTTATCCATAAATAGAATCCCTCCCCTTCTTGATCCTAGGCAAGCCCAAAATAAAGTCCATAGAAATGTCAATCCAAGTTCTTTTTAAGAATAGCACGCAAAAGTGTTCCCAAAGTTCTATTGACAACTTCAGTTTGTCCATCCGTTTGAGGATGACAAGTATTAGAAAACAACAATTTTGTGCCAAGTTTATCCCATAAAGTATTCCAAAAATAGAATCCCTCCCTTTCTTAGTCCTAAGTTACCCCAAAATAAAGTCCATAGAAATGTCAATCCAAGTTCTTTTAAGAATAGCACGCAAAAGTGTTCCCAAAGTTCTATTTACAACTTCAGCTTATCCATCCGTTTGAGGATGACAACTAGTATATTACTACTTTATTGTGCAATGTTTAGCCCATAAAGTCATCCATAAATAGAATATCTCCCCTTCTTAGTCCTAGGCAACCCCAAAATAGGGTCCTTAGAAATGTCAGTTCAAGTTCTTTTTAAGAATAGCATGCAAAAGTATTCTCAAAGTTCTGTTGACAACTTCAGTTTGTCCATCCGTTTGAAGATGACAAGTAGTAGATTACAACTTTATTGTGCAAAGTTTAGCCCATAAAGTAATCCATAAATAGAATCCCTCCCCTTCTTAGTCCTAGGCAACCCCAAAATAAAGTTCCATAGAAATGTCAATCCAAGTTCTTTTTAAGAATAGCACGTAAAAGTGTTCCCAAAGTTCTATTGACAACTTCAGTTTGTCCATCCGTTTGAAGTACCTGTATCTATCAATACGTAATGAGGATAACCACATAAAGAACAGTTACCTGCAACAAATCCGCAATGTTCGAAGCATCATTGGTTTTATGACAAGCTATAAAATGTGCCATCTTAGAGAATCTATCCAAAACAACAAAAATAGAATCCCTCCCCTTCTTAGTCCTAGGCAACCCCAAAATAAAGTCCATAGAAATGTCAATCCAAGTTCTTTTAAGAATAGCACGCAAAAGTGTTCCCAAAGTTCTATTTACAACTTCAGTTTGTCCATCCGTTTGAGGATGACAAGTAGCAGATTACAACTTTATTGTGCAAAGTTTAGCCGATAAAGTAATCCAAAAATAGAATCCCTCCCCTTCTTAGTTCTAGACAACCACAAAATAAAGTCCATAGAAATGTCAATCCAAGTTCTTTTTAAAAATAGCACGCAAAATTGTTCCCAAAGTTCTATTGACAACTTCAGTTTGTCCATCCGTTTGAAGTACCTATATCTATCAATACGTAAGCAGGATAACCACATAAAGAACAGTTACCTGCAACAAATCCGCAATGTTTGAAGCATCATTGGTTTTATGACAAGCTATAAAATGTGCCATCTTAGAGAATCTATCCAAAACAACAAAAATAGAATCCCTCCCCTTCTTAGTCCTAGGCAATCCCAAAATAAAGTCCATAGAAATGTCAATCCAATTTCTTTTAAGAATAGCACGCAAAAGTGTTACCAAAGTTCTATTTACAACTTCAGTTTGTCCATCCGTTTGAGGATGACAAGTAGTATATTAAAACTTTATTGTGCAAAGTTTAGCCCATAAAGTAATCCATAAATAGAATCCCTCCCCTTCTTGATCCTAGGCAACCCAAAATAAAGTCAATAGAAATGTCAATCCAAGTTCTTTTTAAGAATAGCACGCAAAAGTGTTCCCAAAGTTCTATTGACAACTTCAGTTTGTCCATCCGTTTGAGGATGACAAGTATTAGAAAACAACAATTTTGTGCCAAGTTTATCCCATAAAGTATTCCAAAATAGAATCCCTCCTTTTCTTAGTCCTAGGTTACCCCAAAATAAAGTCCATAGAAATGTCAATCCAAGTTCTTTTAAGAATAGCACGCAAAAGTGTTCCCAAAGTTCTATTTACAACTTCAGCTTATCCATCCGTTTGAGGATGACAACTAGTATATTACTACTTTATTGTGCAAAGTTTAGCCCATAAAGTCATCCATAAATAGAATACCTCCCCTTCTTAGTCCTAGGCAACCCCAAAATAGAGAACTTAGAAATGTCAGTTCAAGTTCTTTTTAAGAATAGCATGCAAAAGTGTTCTCAAAGTTCTGTTGACAACTTCAGTTTGTCCATCCATTTGAGAATGACAAGTAGTAGATTACAACTTTATTGTGCAAAGTTTAGCCCATAAAGTAATCCATAAATAGAATCCCTCCCCTTCTTAGTCCTAGGCAACCCCAAAATAAAGTCCATAGAAATGTCAATCCAAGTTCTTTTTAAGAATAGCACGCAAAAGTGTTCCCAAAGTTCTATTGACAACTTCAGTTTGTCCATCTGTTTGAAGTACCTGTATCTATCAATACGTAATGAGGATAACCACATAAAGAACAGTTACCTGCAACAAATCCGCAATGTTCGAAGCATCATTGGTTTTATGACAAGCTATAAAATGTGCCATCTTAGAGAATCTATCCAAAACAACAAAAATAGAATCCCTCCCCTTCTTAGTCCTAGGCAACCCCAAAATAAAGTCCATAGAAATGTCAATCCAAGTTCTTTTAAGAATAGCACGCAAAATTGTTCCCAAAGCTCTATTTACAACTTCAGTTTGTCCATCCGTTTGAGGATGACAAGTAGTAGATTACAACTTTATTGTTAAAAAATTAGCCCATAAAATAATCCATAAATAGAATCCCTCCCCTTCTTAGTCCTAGGCAACCCCAAAATTAAGTCCATAGAAATGTCAATCCAAGTTCTTTTAAGAATAGCACGCAAAAGTGTTCCCAAAGTTCTATTTACAACTTCAGTTTGTCCATCCGTTTGAGGATGACAAGTAGTAGATTACAACTTTATTGTGCAAAGTTTAGCCGATAAAGTAATCCAAAAATAGAATCCCTCCCCTTCTTAGTCCTAGACAACCACAAAATAAAGTCCATAGAAATGTCAATCCAAGTTCTTTTTAAGAATAGCACGCAAAAGTGTTCCCAAAGTTCTATCTACAACTTCAGTTTGTCCATCCGTTTGAGGATGACAAGTAGTAGATTACAACAATATTGAGCAAAGTTTAGCCCATAAAGTAATCCAAAAATAGAATCCCTCCCCTTCTTAGTCTTAGGCAACCCCAAAATAAAGTCCATAGAAATCTCAGTCCAAGTTCTTTTTAATAATAGCACGAAAAATTTTTCCCAAAGTTCTATTGACAACTTCAGTTTGTCCATCCGTTTGAGGATGACAAGTAGTAGATTACAACAATATTGAGCAAAGTTTAGCCCATAAAGTAATCCAAAAATAGAATCCCTCCCCTTCTTAGTCCTAGGCAACCCCAAAATAAAGTCCATAGAAATGTCAGTCCAAGTTCTTTTTAAGAATAGCACGCAAAAGTGTTCCCAAAGTTCTATTGACATCTTCAGTTTGTCCATCCGTTTGAGGATGACAAGTAGTAGATTACAACAATATTGAGCAAAGTTTAGCCCATAAAGTAATCCATAAATAGAATCCCTCCCCTTCTTAGTCCTAGGCAACCCCAAAATAAAGTCCATAGAAATTTCAGCCCAAGTTCTTTTTAAGAATAGCATGCAAAAGTGTTCTCAAAGTTCTGTTGACAACTTCAGTTTGTCCATCCGTTTGAGAATGACATGTAGTAGATTACAACTTTATTGTGCAAAGTTTAGCCCATAAAGTAATCCATAAATAGAATCCCTCCCCTTCTTAGTCCTATGCAACCCCAAAATAAAGTCCATAGAAATGTCAATCCAAGTTCTTTTTAAGAATAGCTCGCAAAAGTGTTCCCAAAGTTCTATTGACAACTTCAGTTTGTCCATCCGTTTGAAGTACCTGTATCTATCAATACGTAAGCAGGATAACCACATAAAGAACAGTTACCTGCAACAAATCCGCAATGTTTGAAGCATCATTGGTTTTATGAAATGCTATAAAATGTGCCATCTTAGAGAATCTATCCAAAACAACAAAAATAGAATCCCTCCCCTTCTTAGTCCTAGGCAACCCCAAAATAAAGTCCATAGAAATGTCAATCCAAGTTCTTTTAAGAATAGCACGCAAAAGTGTTCCCAAACTTCTATTGACAACTTCAGTTTGTCCATCCGTTTGAGGATGACAAGTAGTAGAAAACAACAATTTTGTGCCAATTTTATCCCATAAAGTATTCCAAAAATAGAATTCCTCCCCTTCTTAGTCCTAGGCTACCCCAAAATAAAGTCCATAGAAATGTCAATCCAAGTTCTTTTAAGAATAGCACGCAAAAGTGTTCCCAAAGTTTTGTTTACAACTTCAGTTTGTCCATCCGTTTGAGGATGACAAGTAGTATATTACAACTTTATTGTGCAAAGTTTAGCCCATAAAGTAATCCATAAAAAGAATCCCTCCCCTTCTTAGTCCTAGGCAACCCCAAAATAAAGTCCATAGAAATGTCAATCCAAGTTCTTTTACGAATAGCACGCAAAAGTGTTCACAAAGTTATATTTACAACTTCAGTTTGTCCATCCGTTTGAGGATGACAAGTAGTAGATTACAACTTTATTGTGCAAAATTTAGCCCATAAAGTAATCCAAAAATAGAATCCCTCCCCTTCTTTGTCCTAGGCAACCCCAAAATAAAGTCCATAGAAATGTCAATCCAAGTTCTTTTAAAGAATAGCACGCAAAAGTGTTCCCAAAGTTCTATTGACAACTTCAGTTTGTCCATCCGTTTGAAGTACCTGTATCTATCAATACGTAAAGCAGGATAACCACATAAAGAACAGTTACCTGCAACAAATCCGCAATGTTTGAAGCATCATTGGTTTTATGACAAGCTATAAAATGTGCCATCTTAGAGAATCTATCCAAAACAACAAAAATAGAATCCCTCCCCTTCTTAGTCCTAGGCAACCCCAAAATAAAGTCTATAGAAATGTCAATCCAATTTCTTTTAAGAATAGCACGCAAAAGTGTTCCCAAAGTTCTATTTACAACTTCAGTTTGTCCATCCGTTTGAGGATGACAAGTAGTATATTACAACTTTATTGTACAAAGTTTAGCCCATAAAGTAATCCATAAATAGAATCCCTCCCTTTCTTGATCCTAGGCAAGCCCAAAATAAAGTCCTTAGAAATGTCAATCCAAACTGAAGTTGTCAATAGACTTTTAGGAACACTTTTGCGTTCTATTACTAAAAAGAACTTGGACTGACATTTCTATGAACTTTATTTTGGGGTTGCCTAGGACTAAGAAGGTGAGGGATTCTATTTTTGGATTACTTTATGGGCTAAACTTTGCTCAATATTGTTGTAATCTACTACTTGTCATCCTCAAACGGATGGACAAACTGAAGTTGTAAATAGAACTTTGGTAACACTTTTGCGTGCTATTCTTAAAAGAACTTGGATTGACATTTCTATGGACTTTATTTTGGGGTTGCCTAGGACTAAGAAGGGGAGGGATTCTATTTTTGTTGTTTTGGATAGATTCCCTAAGATGGCACATTTTATAGCTTGTCATAAAAACAATGATGCTTTAAACATTGCGGATTTGTTGCAGGTAACTGTTCTTTATGTGGTTATCCTGCTTACGTATTGATAGATACAGGTACTTCAAACGGATGGACAAACTGAAGTTGTCAATAGAACTTTGGGAACACTTTTGCGTGCTATTCTTAAAAAGAACTTAGACTGACATTTCTATGGACTTTATTTTGGGGTTGCCTAGGACTAAGAAGGGGAGGGATTCTATTTATGGATTACTTTATGGGCTAAACTTTGCACAATAAAGTTGTAATCTACTACTTGTCATCCTCAAACGGATGGACAAACTGAAGTTGTAAATAGAACTTTGGGAACCCTTTTGCGTGCTATTCTTAAAAGAACATGGATTGACATTTCTATGGACTTTATTTTGGGGTTGCCTAGGACTAAGAAGGGGAAGGATTATATTTTTGTTGTTTTGGATAGATTCTCTAAGATGGCACATTTTATAGCTTGTCATAAAACCAATGATGCTTCAAACATTGCGGATTTATTGCAGGTAACTGTTCTTTATGTGGTTATCCTGCTTACGTATTGATAGATACAGGTACTTCAAACGGATGGACAAACTGAAGTTGTCAATAGAACTTTGGGAACACTTTTGCGTGCTATTCTTAAAAAGAACTTGGATTGACATTTCTATGGACTTTATTTTGGGGTTGCCTAGAACTAAGAAGGGGAGGGATTCTATTTTTGGATTACTTTATGGGCTAAACTTTGCACAATAAAGTTGTAATCTACTACTTGTCATCCTCAAACGGATGGACAAAATGAAGTTGTAAATATAACTTTGGGAACACTTTTGCGTGCTATTCTTAAAAGAACTTGAATTGACATTTCTATGGACTTTATTTTGGGTTGGCCTAGGACTAAGAAGGGGAGGGATTCTTTTTATGGACTACTTTATGGGCTAAACTTTTCACAATAAAGTTGTAATCTACTACTTGTCATCCTCAAACGGATGGACAAATTGAAGTTGTAAATAGAACTTTGGGAACACTTTTGCGTGTTATTCTTAAAAGAACTTGGATTGACATTTCTATGGAATTTATTTTGGGGTTGCCTAGGACTAAGAAGGGGAGGGATTTTATTTTTGTTGTTTTGGATAGATTTTCTAAGATGGCACATTTTATAGCTTGTCATAAAACCAATGATGCTTCAAACATTGCGGATTTGTTACAGGTAATTGTTCTTTATGTGGTTATCCAGCTTACGTATTGATAGATACAGGTACTTCAAACAGATGGACAAACTGAAGTTGTCAATAGAATTTTGGGAACACTTTTGCGTGATATTCTTAAAAAGAACTTGGATTGACATTTCTATGGACTTTATTTTGGGGTTGCCTAGGACTAAGAAGGGGAGGGATTCTATTTATGGATTACTTTATGGGCTAAACTTTGCACAATAAAGTTGTAATATACTACTTGTCATCCTAAAACAGATGGACAAACTGAAGTTGTAAATAGAACTTTGTGAACACTTTTGCGTGCTATTCTTAAAAGAACTTGGATTGACATTTCTATGGACTTTATTTTGGGGTAGCCTAGGACTAAGAAGGGGAGGAATTCTATTTTTGGAATACTTTATGGGATAAACTTGGCACAAAATTGTTGTTTTCTACTACTTGTCATCCTCAAACGGATGGACAAACTGAAGTTGTCAATAGAAGTTTGGGAACAATTTTGCGTGCTATTCTTAAAAGAACTTGGATTGACATTTCTATGGACTTTATTTTGGGGTTGCCTAGGACTAAGAAGGGGAGTGATTCTATTTTTGTTGTTTTGGATAGATTCTCTAAGATGGCACATTTTATAGCATTTCATAAAACCAATGATGCTTCAAACATTGCGGATTTGTTGCAGGTAACTGTTCTTTATGTGGTTATCCTGCTTACGTATTGATAGATACAGGTACTTCAAACGGATGGAAAAATTGAAGTTGTCAATAGAACTTTGGGAACACTTTTGCGAGCTATTCTTAAAAAGAACTTGGATTGACATTTCTATGGACTTTATTTTGGGGTTGCCTAGGACTAAGAAGGGGAGGGATTCTATTTATGGATTACTTTATGGGCTAAACTTTGCACAATAAAGTTGTAATCTACTACTTGTCATCCTCAAACGGATGGACAAATTGAAGTTGTCAACAGAACTTTGAGAACACTTTTGCATGCTATTCTTAAAAAGAACTTGGACTGACATTTCTATGGACTTTATTTTGGGGTTGCCTAGGACTAAGAAGGGGAGGGATTCTATTTATGGATTACTTTATGGGCTAAAATTTGCTCAATATTGTTGTAATCTACTACTTGTCTTCCTCAAACGGATGGACAAACTGAAGTTGTCAATAGAACTTTGGGAACACTTTTGCGTGCTATTCTTAAAAAGAACTTGGACTGACATTTCTATGGACTTTATTTTGGGGTTGCCTAGGACTAAGAAGGGGAGGGATTCTATTTTTGGATTACTTTATGGGCTAAACTTTGCTCAATATTGTTGTAATCTACTATTTGTCATCCTCAAACGGATGGACAAACTGAAGTTGTAAATAGAACTTTGGGAACACTTTTGCGTGCTATTCTTAAAAAGAACTTGGATTAACATTTCTATGGACTTTATTTTGTGGTTGTCTAGGACTAAGAAGGGGAGGGATTCTATTTTTGGATTACTTTATCGGCTAAACTTTGCACAATAAAGTTGTAATCTACTACTTGTCATCCTCAAACGGATGGACAAACTGAAGTTGTAAATAGAACTTTGGGAACACTTTTGCGTGCTATTCTTAAAAGAACTTGGATTGACATTTCTATGAACTTTATTTTGGGGTTGCCTAGGACTAAGAAGGGGAGGGATTCTATTTATGGATTACTTTATGGGCTAATTTTTTCACAATAAAGTTGTAATCTACTACTTGTCATCCTCAAACGGATGGACAAACTGAAGTTGTAAATAGAGCTTTGGGAACACTTTTGCGTGCTATTCTTATAAGAACTTGGATTGACATTCTATGGACTTTATTTTGGGGTTGCCTAGGACTAAGAAGGGGAGGGATTCTATTTTTGTTGTTTTGGATAGATTCTCTAAGATGGCACATTTTATAGCTTGTCATAAAACCAATGATGCTTCGAACATTGTGGATTTGTTGCAGGTAACTGTTCTTTATGTGGTTATCCTCATTACGTATTGATAGATACAGGTACTTCAAACGGATGGACAAAGTGAAGTTGTCAATAGAACTTTGGGAACACTTTTGCATGCTATTCTTAAAAAGAACTTGGATTGACATTTCTATGGACTTTATTTTGGGGTTGCCTAGGACTAAGAAGGGGAGGGATTCTATTTATGGATTACTTTATGGGCTAAACTTTGCACAATAAAGTTGTAATCTACTACTTGTCATCCTCAAACGGATGGACAAACTGAAGTTGTCAACAGAACTTTGAGAACACTTTTGCATGCTATTCTTAAAAAGAACTTGAACTGACATTTCTAAGGACTCTATTTTGGGGTTGCCTAGGACTAAGAAGGGGATATTCTATTTATGGATGACTTTATGGGCTAAACTTTGCACAATAAAGTAGTAATATACTAGTTGTCATCCTCAAACGGATGGATAAGCTGAAGTTGTAAATAGAACTTTGGGAACACTTTTGCGAGCTATTCTTAAAAGAACTTGGATTGACATTTCTATGGACTTTATTTTGGGGTAACCTAGGACTAAGAAAGGGAGGGATTCTATTTTTGGAATACTTTATGGGATAAACTTGGCACAAAATTGTTGTTTTCTAATACTTGTCATCCTCAAACGGATGGACAAACTGAAGTTGTCAATAGAACATTGGGAACACTTTTGCGTGCTATTCTTAAAAAGAACTTGGATTGACATTTCTATGGACTTTATTTTGGGGTTGCCTAGGATCAAATAGGGGAGGGATTCCATTTATGGATTACTTTATGGGCTAAACTTTGCACAATAAAGTTGTAATATACTACTTGTCATCCTCAAACGGATGGACAAACTGAAGTTGTAAATAGAACTTTGGTAACACTTTTGCGTGCTATTCTTAAAAGAAATTGGATTGACATTTCTATGGACTTTATTTTGGGATTGCCTAGGACTAAGAAGGGGAGGGATTCTATTTTTGTTGTTTTGGATAGATTCTCTAAGATGGCACATTTTATAGCTTGTCATAAAACCAATGATGCTTCAAACATTGCGGATTTGTTGCAGGTAACTGTTCTTTATGTTGTTATCCTGCTTACGTATTGATAGATACAGGTACTTCAAACGGATGGACAAACTGAAGTTGTCAATAGAACTTTGGGAACACTTTTGCGTGCTATTCTTAAAAAGAACTTGGATTGACATTTCTATGGACTTTATTTTGGGGTTGCCTAGGACTAAGAAGGGGAGGGATTCTATTTTTGGATTACTTTATGGGCTAAACTTTGCACAATAAAGTTGTAATCTACTACTTGTCATCCTCAAACGGATGGACAAATTGAAGTTGTCAACAGAACTTTGAGAACACTTTTGCATGCTATTCTTAAAAAGAACTTGGACTGACATTTCTATGGACTTTATTTTGGGGTTGCCTAGGACTAAGAAGGGGAGGGATTCTATTTATGGATTACTTTATGGGCTAAACTTTGCACAATAAAGTTGTAATATACTACTTGTCATCCTAAAACAGATGGACAAACTGAAGTTGTAAATAGAACTTTGTGAACACTTTTGCGTGCTATTCTTAAAAGAACTTGGATTGACATTTCTATGGACTTTATTTTGGGGTAGCCTAGGACTAAGAAGGGGAGGAATTCTATTTTTGGAATACTTTATGGGATAAACTTGGCACAAAATTGTTGTTTTCTACTACTTGTCATCCTCAAACGGATGGACAAACTGAAGTTGTCAATAGAAGTTTGGGAACACTTTTGCGTGCTATTCTTAAAAGAACTTGGATTGACATTTCTATGGACTTTATTTTGGGGTTGCCTAGGACTAAGAAGGGGACTGATTCTATTTTTGTTGTTTTGGATAGATTCTCTAAGATGGCACATTTTATAGCATTTCATAAAACCAATGATGCTTCAAACATTGCGGATTTGTTGCAGGTAACTGTTCTTTATGTGGTTATCCTGCTTACGTATTGATAGATACAGGTACTTCAAACGGATGGAAAAATTGAAGTTGTCAATAGAACTTTGGGAACACTTTTGCGAGCTATTCTTAAAAAGAACTTGGATTGACATTTCTATGGACTTTATTTTGGGGTTGCCTAGGACTAAGAAGGGGAGGGATTCTATTTATGGATTACTTTATGGGCTAAACATTGCACAATAAAGTTGTAATCTACTACTTGTCATCCTCAAACGGATGGACAAATTGAAGTTGTCAACAGAACTTTGAGAACACTTTTGCATGCTATTCTTAAAAAGAACTTGGACTGACATTTCTATGGACTTTATTTTGGGGTTGCCTAGGACTAAGAAGGGGAGGGATTCTATTTATGGATTACTTTATGGGCTAAAATTTGCTCAATATTGTTGTAATCTACTACTTGTCTTCCTCAAACGGATGGACAAACTGAAGTTGTCAATAGAACTTTGGGAACACTTTTGCGTGCTATTCTTAAAAAGAACTTGGACTGACATTTCTATGGACTTTATTTTGGGGTTGCCTAGGACTAAGAAGGGGAGGGATTCTATTTTTGTTGTTTTGGATAGATTCCCTAAGATGGCACATTTTATAGCTTGTCATAAAAACAATGATGCTTTAAACATTGCGGATTTGTTGCAGGTAACTGTTCTTTATGTGGTTATCCTGCTTACGTATTGATAGATACAGGTACTTCAAACGGATGGACAAACTGAAGTTGTCAATAGAACTTTGGGAACACTTTTGCGTGCTATTCTTAAAAAGAACTTAGACTGACATTTCTATGGACTTTATTTTGGGGTTGCCTAGGACTAAGAAGGGGAGGGATTCTATTTATGGATTACTTTATGGGCTAAACTTTGCACAATAAAGTTGTAATCTACTACTTGTCATCCTCAAACGGATGGACAAACTGAAGTTGTAAATAGAACTTTGGGAACCCTTTTGCGTGCTATTCTTAAAAGAACATGGATTGACATTTCTATGGACTTTATTTTGGGGTTGCATAGGACTAAGAAGGGGAAGGATTATATTTTTGTTGTTTTGGATAGATTCTCTAAGATGGCACATTTTATAGCTTGTCATAAAACCAATGATGCTTCAAACATTGCGGATTTATTGCAGGTAACTGTTCTTTATGTGGTTATCCTGCTTACGTATTGATAGATACAGGTACTTCAAACGGATGGACAAACTGAAGTTGTCAATAGAACTTTGGGAACACTTTTGCGTGCTATTCTTAAAAAGAACTTGGATTGACATTTCTATGGACTTTATTTTGGGGTTGCCTAGAACTAAGAAGGGGAGGGATTCTATTTTTGGATTACTTTATGGGCTAAACTTTGCACAATAAAGTTGTAATCTACTACTTGTCATCCTCAAACGGATGGACAAAATGAAGTTGTAAATATAACTTTGGGAACACTTTTGCGTGCTATTCTTAAAAGAACTTGAATTGACATTTCTATGGACTTTATTTTGGGTTGGCCTAGGACTAAGAAGGGGAGGGATTCTTTTTATGGACTACTTTATGGGCTAAACTTTTCACAATAAAGTTGTAATCTACTACTTGTCATCCTCAAACGGATGGACAAACTGAAGTTGTAAATAGAACTTTGGGAACACTTTTGCGTGTTATTCTTAAAAGAACTTGGATTGACATTTCTATGGAATTTATTTTGGGGTTGCCTAGGACTAAGAAGGGGAGGGATTTTATTTTTGTTGTTTTGGATAGATTTTCTAAGATGGCACATTTTATAGCTTGTCATAAAACCAATGATGCTTCAAACATTGCGGATTTGTTACAGGTAATTGTTCTTTATGTGGTTATCCAGCTTACGTATTGATAGATACAGGTACTTCAAACAGATGGACAAACTGAAGTTGTCAATAGAATTTTGGGAACACTTTTGCGTGATATTCTTAAAAAGAACTTGGATTGACATTTCTATGGACTTTATTTTGGGGTTGCCTAGGACTAAGAAGGGGAGGGATTCTATTTATGGATTACTTTATGGGCTAAACTTTGCACAATAAAGTTGTAATATACTACTTGTCATCTTAAAACAGATGGACAAACTGAAGTTGTAAATAGAACTTTGTGAACACTTTTGCGTGCTATTCTTAAAAGAACTTGGATTGACATTTCTATGGACTTTATTTTGGGGTAGCCTAGGACTAAGAAGGGGAGGAATTCTATTTTTGGAATACTTTATGGGATAAACTTGGCACAAAATTGTTGTTTTCTACTACTTGTCATCCTCAAACGGATGGACAAACTGAAGTTGTCAATAGAAGTTTGGGAACAATTTTGCGTGCTATTCTTAAAAGAACTTGGATTGACATTTCTATGGACTTTATTTTGGGGTTGCCTAGGACTAAGAAGGGGAGTGATTCTATTTTTGTTGTTTTGGATAGATTCTCTAAGATGGCACATTTTATAGCATTTCATAAAACCAATGATGCTTCAAACATTGCGGATTTGTTGCAGGTAACTGTTCTTTATGTGGTTATCCTGCTTACGTATTGATAGATACAGGTACTTCAAACGGATGGAAAAATTGAAGTTGTCAATAGAACTTTGGGAACACTTTTGCGAGCTATTCTTAAAAAGAACTTGGATTGACATTTCTATGGACTTTATTTTGGGGTTGCCTAGGACTAAGAAGGGGAGGGATTCTATTTATGGATTACTTTATGGGCTAAACTTTGCACAATAAAGTTGTAATCTACTACTTGTCATCCTCAAACGGATGGACAAATTGAAGTTGTCAACAGAACTTTGAGAACACTTTTGCATGCTATTCTTAAAAAGAACTTGGACTGACATTTCTATGGACTTTATTTTGGGGTTGCCTAGGACTAAGAAGGGGAGGGATTCTATTTATGGATTACTTTATGGGCTAAAATTTGCTCAATATTGTTGTAATCTACTACTTGTCTTCCTCAAACGGATGGACAAACTGAAGTTGTCAATAGAACTTTGGGAACACTTTTGCGTGCTATTCTTAAAAAGAACTTGGACTGACATTTCTATGGACTTTATTTTGGGGTTGCCTAGGACTAAGAAGGGGAGGGATTCTATTTTTGGATTACTTTATGGGCTAAACTTTGCTCAATATTGTTGTAATCTACTACTTGTCATCCTCAAACGGATGGACAAACTGAAGTTGTAAATAGAACTTTGGGAACACTTTTGCGTGCTATTCTTAAAAAGAACTTGGATTGACATTTCTATGGACTTTATTTTGTGGTTGTCTAGGACTAAGAAGGGGAGGGATTCTATTTTTGGATTACTTTATCGGCTAAACATTGCACAATAAAGTTGTAATCTACTACTTGTCATCCTCAAACGGATGGACAAACTGAAGTTGTAAATAGAACTTTGGGAACACTTTTGCGTGCTATTCTAAAAAGAACTTGGATTGACATTTCTATGAACTTTATTTTGGGGTTGCCTAGGACTAAGAAGGGGAGGGATTCTATTTATGGATTACTTTATGGGCTAATTTTTTCACAATAAAGTTGTAATCTACTACTTGTCATCCTCAAACGGATGGACAAACTGAAGTTGTAAATAGAGCTTTGGGAACACTTTTGCGTGCTATTCTTATAAGAACTTGGATTGACATTCTATGGACTTTATTTTGGGGTTGCCTAGGACTAAGAAGGGGAGGGATTCTATTTTTGTTGTTTTGGATAGATTCTCTAAGATGGCACATTTTATAGCTTGTCATAAAACCAATGATGCTTCGAACATTGTGGATTTGTTGCAGGTAACTGTTCTTTATGTGGTTATCCTCATTACGTATTGATAGATACAGGTACTTCAAACGGATGGACAAAGTGAAGTTGTCAATAGAACTTTGGGAACACTTTTGCATGCTATTCTTAAAAAGAACTTGGATTGACATTTCTATGGACTTTATTTTGGGGTTGCCTAGGACTAAGAAGGGGAGGGATTCTATTTATGGATTACTTTATGGGCTAAACTTTGCACAATAAAGTTGTAATCTACTACTTGTCATCCTCAAACGGATGGACAAACTGAAGTTGTCAACAGAACTTTGAGAACACTTTTGCATGCTATTCTTAAAAAGAACTTGAACTGACATTTCTAAGGACTCTATTTTGGGGTTGCCTAGGACTAAGAAGGGGATATTCTATTTATGGATGACTTTATGGGCTAAACTTTGCACAATAAAGTAGTAATATACTAGTTGTCATCCTCAAACGGATGGATAAGCTGAAGTTGTAAATAGAACTTTGGGAACACTTTTGCGAGCTATTCTTAAAAGAACTTGGATTGACATTTCTATGGACTTTATTTTGGGGTAACCTAGGACTAAGAAAGGTAGGGATTCTATTTTTGGAATACTTTATGGGATAAACTTGGCACAAAATTGTTGTTTTCTAATACTTGTCATCCTCAAACGGATGGACAAACTGAAGTTGTCAATAGAACATTGGGAACACTTTTGCGTGCTATTCTTAAAAAGAACTTGGATTGACATTTCTATGGACTTTATTTTGGGGTTGCCTAGGATCAAATAGGGGAGGGATTCCATTTATGGATTACTTTATGGGCTAAACTTTGCACAATAAAGTTGTAATATACTACTTGTCATCCTCAAACGGATGGACAAACTGAAGTTGTAAATAGAACTTTGGTAACACTTTTGCGTGCTATTCTTAAAAGAAATTGGATTGACATTTCTATGGACTTTATTTTGGGATTGCCTAGGACTAAGAAGGGGAGGGATTCTATTTTTGTTGTTTTGGATAGATTCTCTAAGATGGCACATTTTATAGCTTGTCATAAAACCAATGATGCTTCAAACATTGCGGATTTGTTGCAGGTAACTGTTCTTTATGTTGTTATCCTGCTTACGTATTGATAGATACAGGTACTTCAAACGGATGGACAAACTGAAGTTGTCAATAGAACTTTGGGAACACTTTTGCGTGCTATTCTTAAAAAGAACTTGGATTGACATTTCTATGGACTTTATTTTGGGGTTGCCTAGGACTAAGAAGGGGAGGGATTCTATTTTTGGATTACTTTATGGGCTAAACTTTGCACAATAAAGTTGTAATCTACTACTTGTCATCCTCAAACGGATGGACAAATTGAAGTTGTCAACAGAACTTTGAGAACACTTTTGCATGCTATTCTTAAAAAGAACTTGGACTGACATTTCTATGGACTTTATTTTGGTGTTGCCTAGGACTAAGAAGGGGAGGGATTCTATTTATGGATTACTTTATGGGCTAAACTTTGCACAATAAAGTTGTAATATACTACTTGTCATCCTAAAACAGATGGACAAACTGAAGTTGTAAATAGAACTTTGTGAACACTTTTGCGTGCTATTCTTAAAAGAACTTGGATTGACATTTCTATGGACTTTATTTTGGGGTAGCCTAGGACTAAGAAGGGGAGGAATTCTATTTTTGGAATACTTTATGGGATAAACTTGGCACAAAATTGTTGTTTTCTACTACTTGTCATCCTCAAACGGATGGACAAACTGAAGTTGTCAATAGAAGTTTGGGAACACTTTTGCGTGCTATTCTTAAAAGAACTTGGATTGACATTTCTATGGACTTTATTTTGGGGTTGCCTAGGACTAAGAAGGGGACTGATTCTATTTTTGTTGTTTTGGATAGATTCTCTAAGATGGCACATTTTATAGCATTTCATAAAACCAATGATGCTTCAAACATTGCGGATTTGTTGCAGGTAACTGTTCTTTATGTGGTTATCCTGCTTACGTATTGATAGATACAGGTACTTCAAACGGATGGAAAAATTGAAGTTGTCAATAGAACTTTGGGAACACTTTTGCGAGCTATTCTTAAAAAGAACTTGGATTGACATTTCTATGGACTTTATTTTGGGGTTGCCTAGGACTAAGAAGGGGAGGGATTCTATTTATGGATTACTTTATGGGCTAAACATTGCACAATAAAGTTGTAATCTACTACTTGTCATCCTCAAACAGATGGACAAATTGAAGTTGTCAACAGAACTTTGAGAACACTTTTGCATGCTATTCTTAAAAAGAACTTGGACTGACATTTCTATGGACTTTATTTTGGGGTTGCCTAGGACTAAGAAGGGGAGGGATTCTATTTATGGATTACTTTATGGGCTAAAATTTGCTCAATATTGTTGTAATCTACTACTTGTCTTCCTCAAACGGATGGACAAACTGAAGTTGTCAATAGAACTTTGGGAACACTTTTGCGTGCTATTCTTAAAAAGAACTTGGACTGACATTTCTATGGACTTTATTTTGGGGTTGCCTAGGACTAAGAAGGGGAGGGATTCTATTTTTGGATTACTTTATGGGCTAAACTTTGCTCAATATTGTTGTAATCTACTACTTGTCATCCTCAAACGGATGGACAAACTGAAGTTGTAAATAGAACTTTGGGAACACTTTTGCGTGCTATTCTTAAAAAGAACTTGGATTGACATTTCTATGGACTTTATTTTGTGGTTGTCTAGGACTAAGAAGGGGAGGGATTCTATTTTTGGATTACTTTATCGGCTAAACTTTGCACAATAAAGTTGTAATCTACTACTTGTCATCCTCAAACGGATGGACAAACTGAAGTTGTAAATAGAACTTTGGGAACACTTTTGCGTGCTATTCTTAAAAGAACTTGGATTGACATTTCTATGAACTTTATTTTGGGGTTGCCTAGGACTAAGAAGGGGAGGGATTCTATTTATGGATTACTTTATGGGCTAATTTTTTCACAATAAAGTTGTAATCTACTACTTGTCATCCTCAAACGGATGGACAAACTGAAGTTGTAAATAGAGCTTTGGGAACACTTTTGCGTGCTATTCTTAAAAGAACTTGGATTGACATTCTATGGACTTTATTTTGGGGTTGCCTAGGACTAAGAAGGGGAGGGATTCTATTTTTGTTGTTTTGGATAGATTCTCTAAGATGGCACATTTTATAGCTTGTCATAAAACCAATGATGCTTCGAACATTGTGGATTTGTTGCAGGTAACTGTTCTTTATGTGGTTATCCTCATTACGTATTGATAGATACAGGTACTTCAAACGGATGGACAAAGTGAAGTTGTCAATAGAACTTTGGGAACACTTTTGCATGCTATTCTTAAAAAGAACTTGGATTGACATTTCTATGGACTTTATTTTGGGGTTGCCTAGGACTAAGAAGGGGAGGGATTCTATTTATGGATTACTTTATGGGCTAAACTTTGCACAATAAAGTTGTAATCTACTACTTGTCATCCTCAAACGGATGGACAAACTGAAGTTGTCAACAGAACTTTGAGAACACTTTTGCATGCTATTCTTAAAAAGAACTTGAACTGACATTTCTAAGGACTCTATTTTGGGGTTGCCTAGGACTAAGAAGGGGATATTCTATTTATGGATGAGTTTATGGGCTAAACTTTGCACAATAAAGTAGTAATATACTAGTTGTCATCCTCAAACGGATGGATAAGCTGAAGTTGTAAATAGAACTTTGGGAACACTTTTGCGAGCTATTCTTAAAAGAACTTGGATTGACATTTCTATGGACTTTATTTTGGGGTAACCTAGGACTAAGAAAGGGAGGGATTCTATTTTTGGAATATTTTATGGGATAAACTTGGCACAAAATTGTTGTTTTCTAATACTTGTCATCCTCAAACGGATGGACAAACTGAAGTTGTCAATAGAACATTGGGAACACTTTTGCGTGCTATTCTTAAAAAGAACTTGGATTGACATTTCTATGGACTTTATTTTGGGGTTGCCTAGGATCAAATAGGGGAGGGATTCCATTTATGGATTACTTTATGGGCTAAACTTTGCACAATAAAGTTGTAATATACTACTTGTCATCCTCAAACGGATGGACAAACTGAAGTTGTAAATAGAACTTTGGTAACACTTTTGCGTGCTATTCTTAAAAGAAATTGGATTGACATTTCTATGGACTTTATTTTGGGATTGCCTAGGACTAAGAAGGGGAGGGATTCTATTTTTGTTGTTTTGGATAGATTCTCTAAGATGGCACATTTTATAGCTTGTCATAAAACCAATGATGCTTCAAACATTGCGGATTTGTTGCAGGTAACTGTTCTTTATGTTGTTATCCTGCTTACGTATTGATAGATACAGGTACTTCAAACGGATGGACAAACTGAAGTTGTCAATAGAACTTTGGGAACACTTTTGCGTGCTATTCTTAAAAAGAACTTGGATTGACATTTCTATGGACTTTATTTTGGGGTTGCCTAGGACTAAGAAGGGGAGGGATTCTATTTTTGGATTACTTTATGGGCTAAACTTTGCTCAATATTGTTGTAATCTACTACTTGTCATCCTCGAATGGATGGACAAACTGAAGTTGTAAATAGAACTTTGGGAACACTTTTGCGTGCTATTCTTAAAAAGAACTTGGATTGACATTTCTATGGACTTTATTTTGTGGTTGTCTAGGACTAAGAAGGGGAGGGATTCTATTTTTGGATTACTTTATCGGCTAAACTTTGCGCAATAAAGTTGTAATCTACTACTTGTCATCCTCAAACGGATGGACAAACTGAAGTTGTAAATAGAACTTTGGGAACACTTTTGCGTGCTATTCTTAAAAGAACTTGGATTGACATTTCTATGGACTTTATTTTGGGGTTGCCTAGGACAAAGAAGGGGAGGGATTCTATTTATTGATTAATTTATGGGCTAAACTTTTCACAATAAAGTTGTAATCTACTACTTGTCATCCTCAAACGGATGGACAAACTGAAGTTGTAAATAGAGCTTTGGGAACACTTTTGCGTGCTATTCTTAAAAGAACTTGGATTGACATTTCTATGGACTTTATTTTGGGGTTGCCTAGGACTAAGAAGGGGAGGGATTCTATTTTTGTTGTTTTGGATAGATTCTCTAAGATGGCACATTTTATAGCTTGTCATAAAACCAATGATGCTTCGAACATTGCGGATTTGTTGCAGGTAACTGTTCTTTATGTGGTTATCCTCATTACGTATTGATAGATACAGGTACTTCAAACGGATGGACAAACCGAAGTTGTCAATAGAACTTTGGGAACACTTTTGCGTGCTATTCTTAAAAAGAACTTGGATTGACATTTCTATGGACTTTATTTTGGGGTAGCCTAGGACTAAGAAGGGGAGGGATTCTATTTATGCATTACTTTACGGGCTAAACTTTGCACAATAAAGTTGTAATCTACTACTTGTCATCCTCAAACGGATGGACAAACTGAAGTTGTCAACAGAACTTTGAGAACACTTTTGCATGCTATTCTTAAAAAGAACTTGAACTGACATTTCTAAGGACTCTATTTTGGGGTTGCCTAGGACTAAGAAGGGGAGATATTCTATTTATGGATGACTTTATGGGCTAAACTTTGCACAATAAAGTAGTAATATACTAGTTGTCATCCTCAAACGGATGGATAAGCTGAAGTTGTAAATAGAACTTTGGGAACACTTTTGCGTGCTATTCTTAAAAGAACTTGGATTGACATTTCTATGGACTTTATTTTGAGGTAACCTAGGACTAAGAAAGGGAGGGATTCTATTTTTGGAATACTTTATGGGATAAACTTGGCACAAAATTGTTGTTTTCTAATACTTGTCATCCTCAAACGGATGGACAAACTGAAGTTGTCAATAGAACTTTGGGAACACTTTTGCATGCTATTCTTAAAAAGAACTTGGATTGACATTTCTATGGACTTTATTTTGGGCTTGCCTAGGATCAAGAAGGGGAGAGATTCTATTTATGGATTACTTTATGGGCTAAACTTTGTACAATAAAGTTGTAATATACTACTTGTCATCCTCAAACGGATGGACAAACTGAAGTTGTAAATAGAACTTTGGGAACACTTTTGGGTGCTATTCTTAAAAGAAATTGGATTGACATTTCTATGGACTTTATTTTGGGGTTGCCTAGGACTAAGAAGGGGAGGGATTCAATTTTTGTTGTTTTGGATAGATTCTCTAAGATGGCACATTTTATAGCTTGTCATAAAACCAATGATGCTTCAAACATTGCGGATTTGTTGCAGGTAACAGTTCTTTATGTGGTTATCCTGCTTACGTATTGATAGATACAGGTACTTCAAACAGATGGACAAACTGAAGTTGTCAATAGAACTTTGGGAACACTTTTGCGTGCTATTCTTAAAAAGAACTTGGATTGACATTTCTATGGACTTTATTTTGGGGTTGCCTAGGACAAAGAAGGGGAGGGATTCTATTTTTGGATTACTTTATGGGCTAAACTTTGCACAATAAAGTTGTAATCTACTACTTGTCATCCTCAAACGGATGGACAAACTGAAGTTGTAAATAGAACTTTGGGAACACTTTTGCGTGTTATTCTTAAAAGAACTTGGATTGACATTTCTATGGACTTTATTTTGGGGTTGCCTAGGACTAAGAAGGGGAGGGATTTTATTTTTGTTGTTTTGGATAGATTTTCTAAGATGGCACATTTTATAGCTTGTCATAAAACCAATGATGCTTCAAACATTGCGGAGTTGTTGCAGGTAACTGTTCTTTATGTGGTTATCCTCATTACGTATTGATAGATACAGGTACTTCAAACGGATGGACAAACTGAAGTTGTCAATAGAACTTTGGGAACACTTTTGCGTGCTATTCTTAAAAAGAACTTAGACTGACATTTCTATGGACTTTATTTTGGGGTTGCCTAGGACTAAGAAGGGGAGGGATTCTATTTATGGATTACTTTATGGGCTAAACTTTGCACAATAAAGTTGTAATCTACTACTTGTCATCCTCAAACGGATGGACAAAATGAAGTTGTAAATAGAAATTTGCGAACACTTTTGCGTGCTATTCTTAAAAGAACGTGGATTGACATTTCTATGGACTTTATTTTGGGGTTGCCTAGGACTAAGAAGGGGAGGGATTATATTTTTGTTGTTTTGGATAGATTCTCTAAGATGGCACAGTTTATAGCTTGTCATAAAACCAATGATGCTTCAAACATTGCGGATTTGTTGCAGGTAACTGTTCTTTATGTGGTAATCCTGCTTACGTATTGATAGATACAGGTACTTCAAACGGATGGACAAACTGAAGTTGTCAATAGAACTTTGGGAACACTTTTGCGTGCTATTCTTAAAAAGAACTTGGATTGACATTTCTATTGACTTTATTTTGGGGTTGCCTAGGACTAAGAAGGGGAGGGATTCTATTTATGGATTACTTTATGGGCTAAACTTTGCACAATAAAGTTGTAATCTACTACTTGTCATCCTCAAACGGATGGACAAACTGAAGTTGTAAATAGAACTTTGGAACACTTTTGCGTGCTATTCTTAAAAGAACATGGATTGACATTTCTATGGACTTTATTTTGGGTTTGCCTAGGACTAAGAAGGGGAGAGATTATATTTTTGTTGTTTTGGATAGATTCTCTAAGATGGCACATTTTATAGCTTGTCATAAAACCAATGATGCTTCAAACATTGCGGATTTGTTGCAGGTAACTGTTCTTTATGTGGTTATCCTGCTTACGTATTGATAGATACAGGTACTTCAAACGGATGGACAAACTGAAGTTGTCAATAGAACTTTGGGAACACTTTTGCGTGCTATTCTTAAAAAGAACTTGGATTGACATTTCTATGGACTTTATTTTGGGGTTGCCTAGGACTAAGAAGGGGAGGGATTCTATTTTTGTTGTTTTGGATAGATTCTCTAAGATGGCACATTTTATAGCTTGTCATTAAACCAATGATGCTTCGAACATTGCGGATTTGTTGCAGGTAACTGTTCTTTATGTGGTTATCCTCATTACGTATTGATAGATACAGGTACTTCAAACGGATGGACAAACCGAAGTTGTCAATAGAACTTTGGGAACACTTTTGCGTGCTATTCTTAAAAAGAACTTGGATTGACATTTCTATGGACTTTATTTTGGGGTAGCCTAGGACTAAGAAGGGGAGGGATTCTATTTATGCATTACTTTACGGGCTAAACTTTGCACAATAAAGTTGTAATCTACTACTTGTCATCCTCAAACGGATGGACAAACTGAAGTTGTCAACAGAACTTTGAGAACACTTTTGCATGCTATTCTTAAAAAGAACTTGAACTGACATTTCTAAGGACTCTATTTTGGGGTTGCCTAGGACTAAGAAGGGGAGATATTCTATTTATGGATGACTTTATGGGCTAAACTTTGCACAATAAAGTAGTAATATACTAGTTGTCATCCTCAAACGGATGGATAAGCTGAAGTTGTAAATAGAACTTTGGGAACACTTTTGCGTGCTATTCTTAAAAGAACTTGGATTGACATTTCTATGGACTTTATTTTGGGGTAACCTAGGACTAAGAAAGGGAGGGATTCTATTTTTGGAATACTTTATGGGATAAACTTGGCACAAAATTGTTGTTTTCTAATACTTGTCATCCTCAAACGGATGGACAAACTGAAGTTGTCAATAGAACTTTGGGAACACTTTTGCGTGCTATTCTTAAAAAGAACTTGGATTGACATTTCTATGGACTTTATTTTGGGCTTGCCTAGGATCAAGAAGGGGAGAGATTCTATTTATGGATTACTTTATGGGCTAAACTTTGTACAATAAAGTTGTAATATACTACTTGTCATCCTCAAACGGATGGACAAACTGAAGTTGTAAATAGAACTTTGGGAACACTTTTGCGTGCTATTCTTAAAAGAAATTGGATTGACATTTATATGGACTTAATTTTGGGGTTGCCTAGGACTAAGAAGGGGAGGGATTCAATTTTTGTTGTTTTGGATAGATTCTCTAAGATGGCACATTTTATAGCTTGTCATAAAACCAATGATGCTTCAAACATTGCGGATTTGTTGCAGGTAACTGTTCTTTATGTGGTTATCCTGCTTACGTATTGATAGATACAGGTACTTCAAACGGATGGACAAACTGAAGTTGTCAATAGAACTTTGGGAACACTTTTGCGTGCTATTCTTAAAAAGAACTTGGATTGACATTTCTATGGACTTTATTTTGGGGTTGCCTAGGACTAAGAAGGGGAGGGATTCTATTTTTGGATTACTTTATGGGCTAAACTTTGCACAATAAAGTTGTAATCTACTACTTGTCATCCTCAAACGGATGGACAAACTGAAGTTGTAAATAGAACTTTGGGAACACTTTTGCGTGTTATTCTTAAAAGAACTTGGATTGACATTTCTATGGACTTTATTTTGGGGTTGCCTAGGACTAAGAAGGGGAGGGATTTTATTTTTGTTGTTTTGGATAGATTTTCTAAGATGGCACATTTTATAGCTTGTCATAAAACCAATGATGCTTCAAACATTGCGGATTTGTTGCAGGTAACTGTTCTTTATGTGGTTATCCTCATTACGTATTGATAGATACAGGTACTTCAAACGGATGGACAAACTGAAGTTGTCAATAGAACTTTGGGAACACTTTTGCGTGCTATTCTTAAAAAGAACTTAGACTGACATTTCTATGGACTTTATTTTGGGGTTGCCTAGGACTAAGAAGGGGAGGGATTCTATTTATGGATTACTTTATGGGCTAAACTTTGCACAATAAAGTTGTAATCTACTACTTGTCATCCTCAAACGGATGGACAAAATGAAGTTGTAAATAGAAATTTGCGAACACTTTTGCGTGCTATTCTTAAAAGAACGTGGATTGACATTTCTATGGACTTTATTTTGGGGTTGCCTAGGACTAAGAAGGGGAGGGATTATATTTTTGTTGTTTTGGATAGATTCTCTAAGATGGCACAGTTTATAGCTTGTCATAAAACCAATGATGCTTCAAACATTGCGGATTTGTTGCAGGTAACTGTTCTTTATGTGGTAATCCTGCTTACGTATTGATAGATACAGGTACTTCAAACGGATGGACAAACTGAAGTTGTCAATAGAACTTTGGGAACACTTTTGCGTGCTATTCTTAAAAAGAACTTGGATTGACATTTCTATGGACTTTATTTTGGGGTTGCCTAGGACTAAGAAGGGGAGGGATTCTATTTATGGATTACTTTATGGGCTAAACTTTGCACAATAAAGTTGTAATCTACTACTTGTCATCCTCAAACGGATGGACAAACTGAAGTTGTAAATAGAACTTTGGAACACTTTTGCGTGCTATTCTTAAAAAGAACTTGGATTGACATTTCTATGGACTTTATTTTGGGGTTGCCTAGGACAAAGAAGGGGAGGGATTCTATTTATGGATTACTTTATGGGCTAAACTTTGCACAATAAAGTTGTAATCTACTACTTGTCATCCTCAAACGGATGGACAAACTGAAGTTGTAAATAGAATTTGGGAACACTTTTGCGTGCTATTCTTAAAAAAACTTGGATTGACATTTCTATGGACTTTATTTTTGGGTTGCTTAGGACTAAGAAGGGGAGGGATCCTATTTTTGTTGTTTTGGATAGATTCTCTAAGATGGCACATTTTATAGCTTGTCATAAAACCAATGATGCTTCAAACATTGCGAGAAGGGGAGGGATTCTATTTTTGGATTACTTTATGGGCTAAACTTTGCTCAATATTGTTGTAATCTACTACTTGTCATCCTCAAACGGATGGACAAACTGAAGTTGTCAATAGAACTTTGGGAACACTTTTGCGTGCTATTCTTAAAAAGAACTTGGACCAACATTTCTATGCACTTTATTTAGGGGTTGCCTAGGACTAAGAAGGGGAGGGATTCTATTTTTGGATTACTTTATGGGACAAACTTTGCTCAATATTGTTGTAATCTACTACTTGTCATCCTCAAACGGATGGACAAACTGAAGTTGTAAATAGAACTTTGAGAACACTTTTGCGTGCTATTCTTAAAAGAACTTGGATTGACATTTCTATGGACTTTATTTTGGGGTTGCCTAGGACTAAGAAAGGGAGGGATTCTATTTTTGTTGTTTTGGATAGATTCTCTAAGTTGGCTCATTTTATAGCTTGTCATAAAACCAATGATGCTTCAAACATTGCGGATTTGTTGCAGGTAACTGTTCTTTATGTGGTTATCCTGCTTACGTATTGATAGATACAGGTACTTAGAACGGATGGACAAACTGAAGTTGTAAATATAACTTCGGGAACACTTTAGCGTGCTATTCTTAAAAGAACTTGGATTGACATTTCTATGGACTTTATTTTGGGGTTGCCTAGGACTAAGAAGGAGAGGGATTCTATTTCTGGATTACTTTATGGGCTAAACTTTGCTCAATATTGTTGTAATCTACTACTTGTCATCCTCAAACGGATGGACAAACTGAAGTTGTAAATAGAACTTTGGGAACACTTTTGCGTGCTATTCTTTAAAGAACTTGGATTGACATTTCTATGGACTTTATTTTGGGGTTGCCTAGGACTAAGAAGGGGAGGGATTCTATTTTTGTTGTTTTGGATAGATTCCCTAAGATGGCACATTTTATAGCTTGTCATAAAAACAATGATGCTTCAAACATTGCGGATTTGTTGCAGGTAACTTTTCTTTATGTGGTTATCCTGCTTACGTATTGATAGATACAGGTACTTCAAACGGATGGACAAACTGAAGTTGCCAATAGAACTTTGGGAACACTTTTGCGTGCTATTCTTAAAAAGAACTTAGACTGACATTTCTATGGACTTTATTTTGGGGTTGTCTAGGACTAAGAAGGGGAGGGATTCTATTTATGGATTACTTTATGGGGTAAACTTTGCACAATAAAGTTGTAATCTACTACTTGTCATCCTCAAACGGATGGACAAACTGAAGTTGTAAATAGAACTTTGGGAACACTTTTGCGTGCTATTCTTAAAAGAACATGGATTGACATTTCTATGGACTTTATTTTGGGGTTGCCTAGGACTAAGAAGGGGAGGGATTATATTTTTGTTGTTTTGGATAGATTCTCTAAGATGGCACATTTTATAGCTTGTCATAAAACCAATGATGCTTCAAACATTGCGGATTTGTTGCAGGTAACTGTTCTTTATGTGGTTATCCTGCTTACGTATTGATAGATACAGGTACTTCAAACGGATGGACAAACTGAAGTTGTCAATAGAACTTTGGGAACACTTTTGCGTGCTATTCTTAAAAAGAACTTGGATTGACATTTCTATGGACTTTATTTTGGGGTTGCCTAGGACTAAGAAGGGGAGGGATTCTATTTATGGATTACTTTATGGGCTAAACATTGCACAATAAAGTTGTAATCTACTACTTGTCATCCTCAAACGGATGGACAAACTGAAGTTGTAAATAGAACTTTGGGAACACTTTTGCGTGCTATTCTTAAAAGAATATGGATTGACATTTCTATGGACTTTATTTTGGGGTTGCCTAGGACTAAGAAGGGGAGAGATTATATTTTTGTTGTTTTGGATAGATTCTCTAAGATGGCACATTTTATAGCTTGTCATAAAACCAATGATTCTTCAAACATTGCGGATTTGTTGAAGGTAACTGTTCTTTATATGGTTATCTTGCCTACGTATTGATAGATACAGGTACTTCAAACGGATGGACAAACTGAAGTTGTCAATAGAACTTTGGGAACACTTTTGCGTGCTATTCTTAAAAAGAACTTGGATTGACATTTCTATGGACTTTATTTTGGGGTTGCCTAGGACAAAGAAGGGGAGGGATTCTATTTATGGATTACTTTATGGGCTAAACTTTGCACAATAAAGTTGTAATCTACTACTTGTCATCCTCAAACGGATGGACAAACTGAAGTTGTCAACAGAACTTTGAGAACACTTTTGCATGCTATTCTTAAAAAGAACTTGAACTGACATTTCTAAGGACTCTATTTTGGGGTTGCCTAGGACTAAGAAGGGGAGATATTCTATTTATGGATGACTTTATGGGCTAAACTTTGCACAATAAAGTAGTAATATACTAGTTGTCATCCTCAAACGGATGGATAAGCTGAAGTTGTAAATAGAACTTTGGGAACACTTTTGCGTGCTATTCTTAAAAGAACTTGGATTGACATTTCTATGGACTTTATTTTGGGGTAACCTAGGACTAAGAAAGGGAGGGATTCTATTTTTGGAATACTTTATGGGATAAACTTGGCACAAAATTGTTGTTTTCTAATACTTGTCATCCTCAAACGGATGGACAAACTGAAGTTGTCAATAGAACTTTGGGAACACTTTTGCGTGCTATTCTTAAAAAGAACTTGGATTGACATTTCTATGGACTTTATTTTGGGCTTGCCTAGGATCAAGAAGGGGAGAGATTCTATTTATGGATTACTTTATGGGCTAAACTTTGTACAATAAAGTTGTAATATACTACTTGTCATCCTCAAACGGATGGACAAACTGAAGTTGTAAATAGAACTTTGGGAACACTTTTGCGTGCTATTCTTAAAAGAAATTGGATTGACATTTATATGGACTTAATTTTGGGGTTGCCTAGGACTAAGAAGGGGAGGGATTCAATTTTTGTTGTTTTGGATAGATTCTCTAAGATGGCACATTTTATAGCTTGTCATAAAACCAATGATGCTTCAAACATTGCGGATTTGTTGCAGGTAACTGTTCTTTATGTGGTTATCCTGCTTACGTATTGATAGATACAGGTACTTCAAACGGATGGACAAACTGAAGTTGTCAATAGAACTTTGGGAACACTTTTGCGTGCTATTCTTAAAAAGAACTTGGATTGACATTTCTATGGACTTTATTTTGGGGTTGCCTAGGACTAAGAAGGGGAGGGATTCTATTTTTGGATTACTTTATGGGCTAAACTTTGCACAATAAAGTTGTAATCTACTACTTGTCATCCTCAAACGGATGGACAAACTGAAGTTGTAAATAGAACTTTGGGAACACTTTTGCGTGTTATTCTTAAAAGAACTTGGATTGACATTTCTATGGACTTTATTTTGGGGTTGCCTAGGACTAAGAAGGGGAGGGATTTTATTTTTGTTGTTTTGGATAGATTTTCTAAGATGGCACATTTTATAGCTTGTCATAAAACCAATGATGCTTCAAACATTGCGGATTTGTTGCAGGTAACTGTTCTTTATGTGGTTATCCTCATTACGTATTGATAGATACAGGTACTTCAAACGGATGGACAAACTGAAGTTGTCAATAGAACTTTGGGAACACTTTTGCGTGCTATTCTTAAAAAGAACTTAGACTGACATTTCTATGGACTTTATTTTGGGGTTGCCTAGGACTAAGAAGGGGAGGGATTCTATTTATGGATTACTTTATGGGCTAAACTTTGCACAATAAAGTTGTAATCTACTACTTGTCATCCTCAAACGGATGGACAAAATGAAGTTGTAAATAGAAATTTGCGAACACTTTTGCGTGCTATTCTTAAAAGAACGTGGATTGACATTTCTATGGACTTTATTTTGGGGTTGCCTAGGACTAAGAAGGGGAGGGATTATATTTTTGTTGTTTTGGATAGATTCTCTAAGATGGCACAGTTTATAGCTTGTCATAAAACCAATGATGCTTCAAACATTGCGGATTTGTTGCAGGTAACTGTTCTTTATGTGGTAATCCTGCTTACGTATTGATAGATACAGGTACTTCAAACGGATGGACAAACTGAAGTTGTCAATAGAACTTTGGGAACACTTTTGCGTGCTATTCTTAAAAAGAACTTGGATTGACATTTCTATGGACTTTATTTTGGGGTTGCCTAGGACTAAGAAGGGGAGGGATTCTATTTATGGATTACTTTATGGGCTAAACTTTGCACAATAAAGTTGTAATCTACTACTTGTCATCCTCAAACGGATGGACAAACTGAAGTTGTAAATAGAACTTTGGAACACTTTTGCGTGCTATTCTTAAAAAGAACTTGGATTGACATTTCTATGGACTTTATTTTGGGGTTGCCTAGGACAAAGAAGGGGAGGGATTCTATTTATGGATTACTTTATGGGCTAAACTTTGCACAATAAAGTTGTAATCTACTACTTGTCATCCTCAAACGGATGGACAAACTGAAGTTGTAAATAGAACTTTGGGAACACTTTTGCGTGCTATTCTTAAAAAAACTTGGATTGACATTTCTATGGACTTTATTTTTGGGTTCACTACAAGAAAAAATGCTTATGGTGACATTCATAAATGTCATCATATTCAATATTCAGTGGCATTTAAGTTTTAGTGACACCTCCAACAAATGTCATCTATTCCAATGTCGTCTTAAACTTACTGACATTTGTTAATGTCATTATAAGATGTTAATGACAACTTCATACGTGTTACTAATAATTCATATAATGACAATTTTAAATGTCAGGAAAACTCATATTTAAATACATTTATAGATGCCTTGTTATTATAGTAATAATGACAAATTTATACGTCAGTTAAAATCATTTATAATGACGACTAAAAGTGTCGTGTATGTTATTTATAGTGACAATAACAAATGTGAGAATATTTGGGTTGGATAAATATAGGAGGAGGAAAATTAGATAAAATAAATGTGAGAATAAAAAAACATATTAGATTAATTATTCTGACATTTTTAATTGATGTCATTTTTTATATTGAGGGAGACAATTATTTTCCTTCCTCCAATATTTATCTAACCCAAATATTCTCACACTTATTTATAGTGAATTTTTTTAGTTTTTAACGATTTTTTACGATGTGGGAAAAGTTATTGTTTCCCTCCATATAAAAGATGACATCAATTAAAAATGTCATGATAACTAATCTAATATGTTTTTTTATTTTACACATTATTAATTTTTTACAAGTGTCATTATTAAGTATTTGTAACAACATTTAATTAAAAGTGTCTACAAAAAAGTGTCACAATAAGCATTTTTTCTTGTAGTGGTTGCTTAGGACTAAGAAGGGGAGGGATCCTATTTTTGTTGTTTTGGATAGATTCTCTAAGATGGCACATTTTATAGCTTGTCATAAAACCAATGATGCTTCAAACATTGCGAGAAGGGGAGGGATTCTATTTTTGGATTACTTTATGGGCTAAACTTTGCTCAATATTGTTGTAATCTACTACTTGTCATCCTCAAACGGATGGACAAACTGAAGTTGTCAATAGAACTTTGGGAACACTTTTGCGTGCTATTCTTAAAAAGAACTTGGACCAACATTTCTATGCACTTTATTTAGGGGTTGCCTAGGACTAAGAAGGGGAGGGATTCTATTTTTGGATTACTTTATGGGACAAACTTTGCTCAATATTGTTGTAATCTACTACTTGTCATCCTCAAACGGATGGACAAACTGAAGTTGTAAATAGAACTTTGAGAACACTTTTGCGTGCTATTCTTAAAAGAACTTGGATTGACATTTCTATGGACTTTATTTTGGGGTTGCCTAGGACTAAGAAAGGGAGGGATTCTATTTTTGTTGTTTTGGATAGATTCTCTAAGTTGGCTCATTTTATAGCTTGTCATAAAACCAATGATGCTTCAAACATTGCGGATTTGTTGCAGGTAACTGTTCTTTATGTGGTTATCCTGCTTACGTATTGATAGATACAGGTACTTAGAACGGATGGACAAACTGAAGTTGTAAATATAACTTCGGGAACACTTTTGCGTGCTATTCTTAAAAGAACTTGGATTGACATTTCTATGGACTTTATTTTGGGGTTGCCTAGGACTAAGAAGGAGAGGGATTCTATTTCTGGATTACTTTATGGGCTAAACTTTGCTCAATATTGTTGTAATCTACTACTTGTCATCCTCAAACGGATGGACAAACTGAAGTTGTAAATAGAACTTTGGGAACACTTTTGCGTGCTATTCTTTAAAGAACTTGGATTGACATTTCTATGGACTTTATTTTGGGGTTGCCTAGGACTAAGAAGGGGAGGGATTCTATTTTTGTTGTTTTGGATAGATTCCCTAAGATGGCACATTTTATAGCTTGTCATAAAAACAATGATGCTTCAAACATTGCGGATTTGTTGCAGGTAACTTTTCTTTATGTGGTTATCCTGCTTACGTATTGATAGATACAGGTACTTCAAACGGATGGACAAACTGAAGTTGCCAATAGAACTTTGGGAACACTTTTGCGTGCTATTCTTAAAAAGAACTTAGACTGACATTTCTATGGACTTTATTTTGGGGTTGTCTAGGACTAAGAAGGGGAGGGATTCTATTTATGGATTACTTTATGGGGTAAACTTTGCACAATAAAGTTGTAATCTACTACTTGTCATCCTCAAACGGATGGACAAACTGAAGTTGTAAATAGAACTTTGGGAACACTTTTGCGTGCTATTCTTAAAAGAACATGGATTGACATTTCTATGGACTTTATTTTGGGGTTGCCTAGGACTAAGAAGGGGAGGGATTATATTTTTGTTGTTTTGGATAGATTCTCTAAGATGGCACATTTTATAGCTTGTCATAAAACCAATGATGCTTCAAACATTGCGGATTTGTTGCAGGTAACTGTTCTTTATGTGGTTATCCTGCTTACGTATTGATAGATACAGGTACTTCAAACGGATGGACAAACTGAAGTTGTCAATAGAACTTTGGGAACACTTTTGCGTGCTATTCTTAAAAAGAACTTGGATTGACATTTCTATGAACTTTATTTTGGGGTTGCCTAGGACTAAGAAGGGGAGGGATTCTATTTATGGATTACTTTATGGGCTAAACATTGCACAATAAAGTTGTAATCTACTACTTGTCATCCTCAAACGGATGGACAAACTGAAGTTGTAAATAGAACTTTGGGAACACTTTTGCGTGCTATTCTTAAAAGAATATGGATTGACATTTCTATGGACTTTATTTTGGGGTTGCCTAGGACTAAGAAGGGGAGAGATTATATTTTTGTTGTTTTGGATAGATTCTCTAAGATGGCACATTTTATAGCTTGTCATAAAACCAATGATTCTTCAAACATTGCGGATTTGTTGAAGGTAACTGTTCTTTATATGGTTATCCTGCCTACGTATTGATAGATACAGGTACTTCAAACGGATGGACAAACTGAAGTTGTCAATAGAACTTTGGGAACACTTTTGCGTGCTATTCTTAAAAAGAACTTGGATTGACATTTCTATGGACTTTATTTTGGGGTTGCCTAGGACAAAGAAGGGGAGGGATTCTATTTATGGATTACTTTATGGGCTAAACTTTGCACAATAAATTTGTAATCTACTACTTGTCATCCTCAAACGGATGGACAAACTGAAGTTGTAAATAGAACTTTGGGAACACTTTTGCGTGCTATTCTTAAAAAAACTTGGATTGACATTTCTATGGACTTTATTTTGGGGTTGCTTAGGACTAAGAAGGGGAGGGATCCTATTTTTGTTGTTTTGGATAGATTCTCTAAGATGGCACATTTTATAGCTTGTCATAAAACCAATGATGCTTCAAACATTGCGAGAAGGGGAGGGATTCTATTTTTGGATTACTTTATGGGCTAAACTTTGCTCAATATTGTTGTAATCTACTACTTGTCATCCTCAAACGGATGGACAAACTGAAGTTGTCAATAGAACTTTGGGAACACTTTTGCGTGCTATTCTTAAAAAGAACTTGGACTTACATTTCTATGGACTTTATTTTGGGGTTGCCTAGGACTAAGAAGGGGAGGGATTCTATTTTTGGATTACTTTATGGGCTAAACTTTGCTCAATATGGTTGTAATCTACTACTTGTCATCCTCAAACGGATGGACAAACTGAAGTTGTAAATAGAACTTTGGGAACACTTTTGCGTGCTATTCTTAAAAAGAACTTGGATTAACATTTCTATGGACTTTATTTTGTGGTTGTCTAGGACTAAGAAGGGGAGGGATTCTATTTTTGGATTACTTTATCGGCTAAACTTTGCACAATTAAGTTGTAATCTACTACTTGTCATCCTCAAACGGATGGACAAACTGAAGTTGTAAATAGAACTTTGGGAACACTTTTGCGTGCTATTCTTAAAAGAACTTGGATTGACATTTCTATGAACTTTATTTTGGGGTTGCCTAGGACTAAGAAGGGGAGGGATTCTATTTATGGATTACTTTATGGGCTAATTATTTCACAATAAAGTTGTAATCTACTACTTGTCATCCTCAAACGGATGGACAAACTGAAGTTGTAAATAGAGCTTTGGGAACACTTTTGCGTGCTATTCTTATAAGAACTTGGATTGACATTCTATGGACTTTATTTTGGGGTTGCCTAGGACTAAGAAGGGGAGGGATTCTATTTTTGTTGTTTTGGATAGATTCTCTAAGATGGCACATTTTATAGCTTGTCATAAAACCAATGATGCTTCGAACATTGTGGATTTGTTGCAGGTAACTGTTCTTTATGTGGTTATCCTCATTACGTATTGATAGATACAGGTACTTCAAACGGATGGACAAAGTGAAGTTGTCAATAGAACTTTGGGAACACTTTTGCATGCTATTCTTAAAAAGAACTTGGATTGACATTTCTATGGACTTTATTTTGGGGTTGCCTAGGACTAAGAAGGGGAGGGATTCTATTTATGGATTACTTTATGGGCTAAACTTTGCACAATAAAGTTGTAATCTACTACTTGTCATCCTCAAACGGATGGACAAACTGAAGTTGTCAACAGAACTTTGAGAACACTTTTGCATGCTATTCTTAAAAAGAACTTGAACTGACATTTCTAAGGACTCTATTTTGGGGTTGCCTAGGACTAAGAAGGGGATATTCTATTTATGGATGACTTTATGGGCTAAACTTTGCACAATAAAGTAGTAATATACTAGTTGTCATCCTCAAACGGATGGATAAGCTGAAGTTGTAAATAGAACTTTGGGAACACTTTTGCGAGCTATTCTTAAAAGAACTTGGATTGACATTTCTATGGACTTTATTTTGGGGTAACCTAGGACTAAGAAAGGGAGGGATTCTATTTTTGGAATACTTTATGGGATAAACTTGGCACAAAATTGTTGTTTTCTAATACTTGTCATCCTCAAACGGATGGACAAACTGAAGTTGTCAATAGAACATTGGGAACACTTTTGCGTGCTATTCTTAAAAAGAACTTGGATTGACATTTCTATGGACTTTATTTTGGGGTTGCCTAGGATCAAATAGGGGAGGGATTCCATTTATGGATTACTTTATGGGCTAAACTTTGCACAATAAAGTTGTAATATACTACTTGTCATCCTCAAACGGATGGACAAACTGAAGTTGTAAATAGAACTTTGGTAACACTTTTGCGTGCTATTCTTAAAAGAAATTGGATTGACATTTCTATGGACTTTATTTTGGGATTGCCTAGGACTAAGAAGGGGAGGGATTCTATTTTTGTTGTTTTGGATAGATTCTCTAAGATGGCACATTTTATAGCTTGTCATAAAACCAATGATGCTTCAAACATTGCGGATTTGTTGCAGGTAACTGTTCTTTATGTTGTTATCCTGCTTACGTATTGATAGATACAGGTACTTCAAACGGATGGACAAACTGAAGTTGTCAATAGAACTTTGGGAACACTTTTGCGTGCTATTCTTAAAAAGAACTTGGATTGACATTTCTATGGACTTTATTTTGGGGTTGCCTAGGACTAAGAAGGGGAGGGATTCTATTTTTGGATTACTTTATGGGCTAAACTTTGCACAATAAAGTTGTAATCTACTACTTGTCATCCTCAAACGGATGGACAAATTGAAGTTGTCAACAGAACTTTGAGAACACTTTTGCATGCTATTCTTAAAAAGAACTTGGACTGACATTTCTATGGACTTTATTTTGGGGTTGCCTAGGACTAAGAAGGGGAGGGATTCTATTTATGGATTACTTTATGGGCTAAACTTTGCACAATAAAGTTGTAATATACTACTTGTCATCCTAAAACAGATGGACAAACTGAAGTTGTAAATAGAACTTTGTGAACACTTTTGCGTGCTATTCTTAAAAGAACTTGGATTGACATTTCTATGGACTTTATTTTGGGGTAGCCTAGGACTAAGAAGGGGAGGAATTCTATTTTTGGAATACTTTATGGGATAAACTTGGCACAAAATTGTTGTTTTCTACTACTTGTCATCCTCAAACGGATGGACAAACTGAAGTTGTCAATAGAAGTTTGGGAACACTTTTGCGTGCTATTCTTAAAAGAACTTGGATTGACATTTCTATGGACTTTATTTTGGGGTTGCCTAGGACTAAGAAGGGGACTGATTCTATTTTTGTTGTTTTGGATAGATTCTCTAAGATGGCACATTTTATAGCATTTCATAAAACCAATGATGCTTCAAACATTGCGGATTTGTTGCAGGTAACTGTTCTTTATGTGGTTATCCTGCTTACGTATTGATAGATACAGGTACTTCAAACGGATGGAAAAATTGAAGTTGTCAATAGAACTTTGGGAACACTTTTGCGAGCTATTCTTAAAAAGAACTTGGATTGACATTTCTATGGACTTTATTTTGGGGTTGCCTAGGACTAAGAAGGGGAGGGATTCTATTTATGGATTACTTTATGGGCTAAACATTGCACAATAAAGTTGTAATCTACTACTTGTCATCCTCAAACGGATGGACAAATTGAAGTTGTCAACAGAACTTTGAGAACACTTTTGCATGCTATTCTTAAAAAGAACTTGGACTGACATTTCTATGGACTTTATTTTGGGGTTGCCTAGGACTAAGAAGGGGAGGGATTCTATTTATGGATTACTTTATGGGCTAAAATTTGCTCAATATTGTTGTAATCTACTACTTGTCTTCCTCAAACGGATGGACAAACTGAAGTTGTCAATAGAACTTTGGGAACACTTTTGCGTGCTATTCTTAAAAAGAACTTGGACTGACATTTCTATGGACTTTATTTTGGGGTTGCCTAGGACTAAGAAGGGGAGGGATTCTATTTTTGTTGTTTTGGATAGATTCCCTAAGATGGCACATTTTATAGCTTGTCATAAAAACAATGATGCTTTAAACATTGCGGATTTGTTGCAGGAAACTGTTCTTTATGTGGTTATCCTGCTTACGTATTGATAGATACAGGTACTTCAAACGGATGGACAAACTGAAGTTGTCAATAGAACTTTGGGAACACTTTTGCGTGCTATTCTTAAAAAGAACTTAGACTGACATTTCTATGGACTTTATTTTGGGGTTGCCTAGGACTAAGAAGGGGAGGGATTCTATTTATGGATTACTTTATGGGCTAAACTTTGCACAATAAAGTTGTAATCTACTACTTGTCATCCTCAAACGGATGGACAAACTGAAGTTGTAAATAGAACTTTGGGAACCCTTTTGCGTGCTATTCTTAAAAGAACATGGATTGACATTTCTATGGACTTTATTTTGGGGTTGCATAGGACTAAGAAGGGGAAGGATTATATTTTTGTTGTTTTGGATAGATTCTCTAAGATGGCACATTTTATAGCTTGTCATAAAACCAATGATGCTTCAAACATTGCGGATTTATTGCAGGTAACTGTTCTTTATGTGGTTATCCTGCTTACGTATTGATAGATACAGGTACTTCAAACGGATGGACAAACTGAAGTTGTCAATAGAACTTTGGGAACACTTTTGCGTGCTATTCTTAAAAAGAACTTGGATTGACATTTCTATGGACTTTATTTTGGGGTTGCCTAGAACTAAGAAGGGGAGGGATTCTATTTTTGGATTACTTTATGGGCTAAACTTTGCACAATAAAGTTGTAATCTACTACTTGTCATCCTCAAACGGATGGACAAAATGAAGTTGTAAATATAACTTTGGGAACACTTTTGCGTGCTATTCTTAAAAGAACTTGAATTGACATTTCTATGGACTTTATTTTGGGTTGGCCTAGGACTAAGAAGGGGAGGGATTCTTTTTATGGACTACTTTATGGGCTAAACTTTTCACAATAAAGTTGTAATCTACTACTTGTCATCCTCAAACGGATGGACAAACTGAAGTTGTAAATAGAACTTTGGGAACACTTTTGCGTGTTATTCTTAAAAGAACTTGGATTGACATTTCTATGGAATTTATTTTGGGGTTGCCTAGGACTAAGAAGGGGAGGGATTTTATTTTTGTTGTTTTGGATAGATTTTCTAAGATGGCACATTTTATAGCTTGTCATAAAACCAATGATGCTTCAAACATTGCGGATTTGTTACAGGTAATTGTTCTTTATGTGGTTATCCAGCTTACGTATTGATAGATACAGGTACTTCAAACAGATGGACAAACTGAAGTTGTCAATAGAATTTTGGGAACACTTTTGCGTGATATTCTTAAAAAGAACTTGGATTGACATTTCTATGGACTTTATTTTGGGGTTGCCTAGGACTAAGAAGGGGAGGGATTCTATTTATGGATTACTTTATGGGCTAAACTTTGCACAATAAAGTTGTAATATACTACTTGTCATCCTAAAACAGATGGACAAACTGAAGTTGTAAATAGAACTTTGTGAACACTTTTGCGTGCTATTCTTAAAAGAACTTGGATTGACATTTCTATGGACTTTATTTTGGGGTAGCCTAGGACTAAGAAGGGGAGGAATTCTATTTTTGGAATACTTTATGGGATAAACTTGGCACAAAATTGTTGTTTTCTACTACTTGTCATCCTCAAACGGATGGACAAACTGAAGTTGTCAATAGAAGTTTGGGAACAATTTTGCGTGCTATTCTTAAAAGAACTTGGATTGACATTTCTATGGACTTTATTTTGGGGTTGCCTAGGACTAAGAAGGGGAGTGATTCTATTTTTGTTGTTTTGGATAGATTCTCTAAGATGGCACATTTTATAGCATTTCATAAAACCAATGATGCTTCAAACATTGCGGATTTGTTGCAGGTAACTGTTCTTTATGTGGTTATCCTGCTTACGTATTGATAGATACAGGTACTTCAAACGGATGGAAAAATTGAAGTTGTCAATAGAACTTTGGGAACACTTTTGCGAGCTATTCTTAAAAAGAACTTGGATTGACATTTCTATGGACTTTATTTTGGGGTTGCCTAGGACTAAGAAGGGGAGGGATTCTATTTATGGATTACTTTATGGGCTAAACTTTGCACAATAAAGTTGTAATCTACTACTTGTCATCCTCAAACGGATGGACAAATTGAAGTTGTCAACAGAACTTTGAGAACACTTTTGCATGCTATTCTTAAAAAGAACTTGGACTGACATTTCTATGGACTTTATTTTGGGGTTGCCTAGGACTAAGAAGGGGAGGGATTCTATTTATGGATTACTTTATGGGCTAAAATTTGCTCAATATTGTTGTAATCTACTACTTGTCTTCCTCAAACGGATGGACAAACTGAAGTTGTCAATAGAACTTTGGGAACACTTTTGCGTGCTATTCTTAAAAAGAACTTGGACTGACATTTCTATGGACTTTATTTTGGGGTTGCCTAGGACTAAGAAGGGGAGGGATTCTATTTTTGGATTACTTTATGGGCTAAACTTTGCTCAATATTGTTGTAATCTACTACTTGTCATCCTCAAACGGATGGACAAACTGAAGTTGTAAATAGAACTTTGGGAACACTTTTGCGTGCTATTCTTAAAAAGAACTTGGATTGACATTTCTATGGACTTTATTTTGTGGTTGTCTAGGACTAAGAAGGGGAGGGATTCTATTTTTGGATTACTTTATCGGCTAAACATTGCACAATAAAGTTGTAATCTACTACTTGTCATCCTCAAACGGATGGACAAACTGAAGTTGTAAATAGAACTTTGGGAACACTTTTGCGTGCTATTCTAAAAAGAACTTGGATTGACATTTCTATGAACTTTATTTTGGGGTTGCCTAGGACTAAGAAGGGGAGGGATTCTATTTATGGATTACTTTATGGGCTAATTTTTTCACAATAAAGTTGTAATCTACTACTTGTCATCCTCAAACGGATGGACAAACTGAAGTTGTAAATAGAGCTTTGGGAACACTTTTGCGTGCTATTCTTATAAGAACTTGGATTGACATTCTATGGACTTTATTTTGGGGTTGCCTAGGACTAAGAAGGGGAGGGATTCTATTTTTGTTGTTTTGGATAGATTCTCTAAGATGGCACATTTTATAGCTTGTCATAAAACCAATGATGCTTCGAACATTGTGGATTTGTTGCAGGTAACTGTTCTTTATGTGGTTATCCTCATTACGTATTGATAGATACAGGTACTTCAAACGGATGGACAAAGTGAAGTTGTCAATAGAACTTTGGGAACACTTTTGCATGCTATTCTTAAAAAGAACTTGGATTGACATTTCTATGGACTTTATTTTGGGGTTGCCTAGGACTAAGAAGGGGAGGGATTCTATTTATGGATTACTTTATGGGCTAAACTTTGCACAATAAAGTTGTAATCTACTACTTGTCATCCTCAAACGGATGGACAAACTGAAGTTGTCAACAGAACTTTGAGAACACTTTTGCATGCTATTCTTAAAAAGAACTTGAACTGACATTTCTAAGGACTCTATTTTGGGGTTGCCTAGGACTAAGAAGGGGATATTCTATTTATGGATGACTTTATGGGCTAAACTTTGCACAATAAAGTAGTAATATACTAGTTGTCATCCTCAAACGGATGGATAAGCTGAAGTTGTAAATAGAACTTTGGGAACACTTTTGCGAGCTATTCTTAAAAGAACTTGGATTGACATTTCTATGGACTTTATTTTGGGGTAACCTAGGACTAAGAAAGGGAGGGATTCTATTTTTGGAATACTTTATGGGATAAACTTGGCACAAAATTGTTGTTTTCTAATACTTGTCATCCTCAAACGGATGGACAAACTGAAGTTGTCAATAGAACATTGGGAACACTTTTGCGTGCTATTCTTAAAAAGAACTTGGATTGACATTTCTATGGACTTTATTTTGGGGTTGCCTAGGATCAAATAGGGGAGGGATTCCATTTATGGATTACTTTATGGGCTAAACTTTGCACAATAAAGTTGTAATATACTACTTGTCATCCTCAAACGGATGGACAAACTGAAGTTGTAAATAGAACTTTGGTAACACTTTTGCGTGCTATTCTTAAAAGAAATTGGATTGACATTTCTATGGACTTTATTTTGGGATTGCCTAGGACTAAGAAGGGGAGGGATTCTATTTTTGTTGTTTTGGATAGATTCTCTAAGATGGCACATTTTATAGCTTGTCATAAAACCAATGATGCTTCAAACATTGCGGATTTGTTGCAGGTAACTGTTCTTTATGTTGTTATCCTGCTTACGTATTGATAGATACAGGTACTTCAAACGGATGGACAAACTGAAGTTGTCAATAGAACTTTGGGAACACTTTTGCGTGCTATTCTTAAAAAGAACTTGGATTGACATTTCTATGGACTTTATTTTGGGGTTGCCTAGGACTAAGAAGGGGAGGGATTCTATTTTTGGATTACTTTATGGGCTAAACTTTGCACAATAAAGTTGTAATCTACTACTTGTCATCCTCAAACGGATGGACAAATTGAAGTTGTCAACAGAACTTTGAGAACACTTTTGCATGCTATTCTTAAAAAGAACTTGGACTGACATTTCTATGGACTTTATTTTGGTGTTGCCTAGGACTAAGAAGGGGAGGGATTCTATTTATGGATTACTTTATGGGCTAAACTTTGCACAATAAAGTTGTAATATACTACTTGTCATCCTAAAACAGATGGACAAACTGAAGTTGTAAATAGAACTTTGTGAACACTTTTGCGTGCTATTCTTAAAAGAACTTGGATTGACATTTCTATGGACTTTATTTTGGGGTAGCCTAGGACTAAGAAGGGGAGGAATTCTATTTTTGGAATACTTTATGGGATAAACTTGGCACAAAATTGTTGTTTTCTACTACTTGTCATCCTCAAACGGATGGACAAACTGAAGTTGTCAATAGAAGTTTGGGAACACTTTTGCGTGCTATTCTTAAAAGAACTTGGATTGACATTTCTATGGACTTTATTTTGGGGTTGCCTAGGACTAAGAAGGGGACTGATTCTATTTTTGTTGTTTTGGATAGATTCTCTAAGATGGCACATTTTATAGCATTTCATAAAACCAATGATGCTTCAAACATTGCAGGTAACTGTTCTTTATGTTGTTATCCTGCTTACGTATTGATAGATACAGGTACTTCAAACGGATGGACAAACTGAAGTTGTCAATAGAACTTTGGGAACACTTTTGCGTGCTATTCTTAAAAAGAACTTGGATTGACATTTCTATGGACTTTATTTTGGGGTTGCCTAGGACTAAGAAGGGGAGGGATTCTATTTTTGGATTACTTTATGGGCTAAACTTTGCTCAATATTGTTGTAATCTACTACTTGTCATCCTCGAATGGATGGACAAACTGAAGTTGTAAATAGAACTTTGGGAACACTTTTGCGTGCTATTCTTAAAAAGAACTTGGATTGACATTTCTATGGACTTTATTTTGTGGTTGTCTAGGACTAAGAAGGGGAGGGATTCTATTTTTGGATTACTTTATCGGCTAAACTTTGCGCAATAAAGTTGTAATCTACTACTTGTCATCCTCAAACGGATGGACAAACTGAAGTTGTAAATAGAACTTTGGGAACACTTTTGCGTGCTATTCTTAAAAGAACTTGGATTGACATTTCTATGGACTTTATTTTGGGGTTGCCTAGGACAAAGAAGGGGAGGGATTCTATTTATTGATTACTTTATGGGCTAAACTTTTCACAATAAAGTTGTAATCTACTACTTGTCATCCTCAAACGGATGGACAAACTGAAGTTGTAAATAGAGCTTTGGGAACACTTTTGCGTGCTATTCTTAAAAGAACTTGGATTGACATTTCTATGGACTTTATTTTGGGGTTGCCTAGGACTAAGAAGGGGAGGGATTCTATTTTTGTTGTTTTGGATAGATTCTCTAAGATGGCACATTTTATAGCTTGTCATAAAACCAATGATGCTTCGAACATTGCGGATTTGTTGCAGGTAACTGTTCTTTATGTGGTTATCCTCATTACGTATTGATAGATACAGGTACTTCAAACGGATGGACAAACCGAAGTTGTCAATAGAACTTTGGGAACACTTTTGCGTGCTATTCTTAAAAGAACTTGGATTGACATTTCTATGGACTTTATTTTGGGGTTGCCTAGGACTAAGAAGGGGAGGGATTCTATTTATGCATTACTTTACGGGCTAAACTTTGCACAATAAAGTTGTAATCTACTACTTGTCATCCTCAAACGGATGGACAAACTGAAGTTGTCAACAGAACTTTGAGAACACTTTTGCATGCTATTCTTAAAAAGAACTTGAACTGACATTTCTAAGGACTCTATTTTGGGGTTGCCTAGGACTAAGAAGGGGAGATATTCTATTTATGGATGACTTTATGGGCTAAACTTTGCACAATAAAGTAGTAATATACTAGTTGTCATCCTCAAACGGATGGATAAGCTGAAGTTGTAAATAGAACTTTGGGAACACTTTTGCGTGCTATTCTTAAAAGAACTTGGATTGACATTTCTATGGACTTTATTTTGGGGTAACCTAGGACTAAGAAAGGGAGGGATTCTATTTTTGGAATATTTTATGGGATAAACTTGGCACAAAATTGTTGTTTTCTAATACTTGTCATCCTCAAACGGATGGACAAACTGAAGTTGTCAATAGAACATTGGGAACACTTTTGCGTGCTATTCTTAAAAAGAACTTGGATTGACATTTCTATGGACTTTATTTTGGGGTTGCCTAGGATCAAATAGGGGAGGGATTCCATTTATGGATTACTTTATGGGCTAAACTTTGCACAATAAAGTTGTAATATACTACTTGTCATCCTCAAACGGATGGACAAACTGAAGTTGTAAATAGAACTTTGGTAACACTTTTGCGTGCTATTCTTAAAAGAAATTGGATTGACATTTCTATGGACTTTATTTTGGGGTTGCCTAGGACTAAGAAGGGGAGGGATTCTATTTTTGTTGTTTTGGATAGATTCTCTAAGATGGCACATTTTATAGCATTTCATAAAACCAATGATGCTTCAAACATTGCAGGTAACTGTTCTTTATGTTGTTATCCTGCTTACGTATTGATAGATACAGGTACTTCAAACGGATGGACAAACTGAAGTTGTCAATAGAACTTTGGGAACACTTTTGCGTGCTATTCTTAAAAAGAACTTGGATTGACATTTCTATGGACTTTATTTTGGGGTTGCCTAGGACTAAGAAGGGGAGGGATTCTATTTTTGGATTACTTTATGGGCTAAACTTTGCTCAATATTGTTGTAATCTACTACTTGTCATCCTCGAATGGATGGACAAACTGAAGTTGTAAATAGAACTTTGGGAACACTTTTGCGTGCTATTCTTAAAAAGAACTTGGATTGACATTTCTATGGACTTTATTTTGTGGTTGTCTAGGACTAAGAAGGGGAGGGATTCTATTTTTGGATTACTTTATCGGCTAAACTTTGCGCAATAAAGTTGTAATCTACTACTTGTCATCCTCAAACGGATGGACAAACTGAAGTTGTAAATAGAACTTTGGGAACACTTTTGCGTGCTATTCTTAAAAGAACTTGGATTGACATTTCTATGGACTTTATTTTGGGGTTGCCTAGGACAAAGAAGGGGAGGGATTCTATTTATTGATTACTTTATGGGCTAAACTTTTCACAATAAAGTTGTAATCTACTACTTGTCATCCTCAAACGGATGGACAAACTGAAGTTGTAAATAGAGCTTTGGGAACACTTTTGCGTGCTATTCTTAAAAGAACTTGGATTGACATTTCTATGGACTTTATTTTGGGGTTGCCTAGGACTAAGAAGGGGAGGGATTCTATTTTTGTTGTTTTGGATAGATTCTCTAAGATGGCACATTTTATAGCTTGTCATAAAACCAATGATGCTTCGAACATTGCGGATTTGTTGCAGGTAACTGTTCTTTATGTGGTTATCCTCATTACGTATTGATAGATACAGGTACTTCAAACGGATGGACAAACCGAAGTTGTCAATAGAACTTTGGGAACACTTTTGCGTGCTATTCTTAAAAAGAACTTGGATTGACATTTCTATGGACTTTATTTTGGGGTAGCCTAGGACTAAGAAGGGGAGGGATTCTATTTATGCATTACTTTACGGGCTAAACTTTGCACAATAAAGTTGTAATCTACTACTTGTCATCCTCAAACGGATGGACAAACTGAAGTTGTCAACAGAACTTTGAGAACACTTTTGCATGCTATTCTTAAAAAGAACTTGAACTGACATTTCTAAGGACTCTATTTTGGGGTTGCCTAGGACTAAGAAGGGGAGATATTCTATTTATGGATGACTTTATGGGCTAAACTTTGCACAATAAAGTAGTAATATACTAGTTGTCATCCTCAAACGGATGGATAAGCTGAAGTTGTAAATAGAACTTTGGGAACACTTTTGCGTGCTATTCTTAAAAGAACTTGGATTGACATTTCTATGGACTTTATTTTGGGGCTTGCCTAGGATCAAGAAGGGGAGAGATTCTATTTATGGATTACTTTATGGGCTAAACTTTGTACAATAAAGTTGTAATATACTACTTGTCATCCTCAAACGGATGGACAAACTGAAGTTGTAAATAGAACTTTGGGAACACTTTTGCGTGCTATTCTTAAAAGAAATTGGATTGACATTTCTATGGACTTTATTTTGGGGTTGCCTAGGACTAAGAAGGGGAGGGATTCAATTTTTGTTGTTTTGGATAGATTCTCTAAGATGGCACATTTTATAGCTTGTCATAAAACCAATGATGCTTCAAACATTGCGGATTTGTTGCAGGTAACAGTTCTTTATGTGGTTATCCTGCTTACGTATTGATAGATACAGGTACTTCAAACAGATGGACAAACAGAAGTTGTCAATAGAACTTTGGGAACACTTTTGCGTGCTATTCTTAAAAAGAACTTGGATTGACATTTCTATGGACTTTATTTTGGGGTTGCCTAGGACAAAGAAGGGGAGGGATTCTATTTTTGGATTACTTTATGGGCTAAACTTTGCACAATAAAGTTGTAATCTACTACTTGTCATCCTCAAACGGATGGACAAACTGAAGTTGTAAATAGAACTTTGGGAACACTTTTGCGTGTTATTCTTAAAAGAACTTGGATTGACATTTCTATGGACTTTATTTTGGGGTTGCCTAGGACTAAGAAGGGGAGGGATTTTATTTTTGTTGTTTTGGATAGATTTTCTAAGATGGCACATTTTATAGCTTGTCATAAAACCAATGATGCTTCAAACATTGCGGAGTTGTTGCAGGTAACTGTTCTTTATGTGGTTATCCTCATTACGTATTGATAGATACAGGTACTTCAAACGGATGGACAAACTGAAGTTGTCAATAGAACTTTGGGAACACTTTTGCGTGCTATTCTTAAAAAGAACTTAGACTGACATTTCTATGGACTTTATTTTGGGGTTGCCTAGGACTAAGAAGGGGAGGGATTCTATTTATGGATTACTTTATGGGCTAAACTTTGCACAATAAAGTTGTAATCTACTACTTGTCATCCTCAAACGGATGGACAAAATGAAGTTGTAAATAGAAATTTGCGAACACTTTTGCGTGCTATTCTTAAAAGAACGTGGATTGACATTTCTATGGACTTTATTTTGGGGTTGCCTAGGACTAAGAAGGGGAGGGATTATATTTTTGTTGTTTTGGATAGATTCTCTAAGATGGCACAGTTTATAGCTTGTCATAAAACCAATGATGCTTCAAACATTGCGGATTTGTTGCAGGTAACTGTTCTTTATGTGGTAATCCTGCTTACGTATTGATAGATACAGGTACTTCAAACGGATGGACAAACTGAAGTTGTCAATAGAACTTTGGGAACACTTTTGCGTGCTATTCTTAAAAAGAACTTGGATTGACATTTCTATTGACTTTATTTTGGGGTTGCCTAGGACTAAGAAGGGGAGGGATTCTATTTATGGATTACTTTATGGGCTAAACTTTGCACAATAAAGTTGTAATCTACTACTTGTCATCCTCAAACGGATGGACAAACTGAAGTTGTAAATAGAACTTTGGAACACTTTTGCGTGCTATTCTTAAAAGAACATGGATTGACATTTCTATGGACTTTATTTTGGGTTTGCCTAGGACTAAGAAGGGGAGAGATTATATTTTTGTTGTTTTGGATAGATTCTCTAAGATGGCACATTTTATAGCTTGTCATAAAACCAATGATGCTTCAAACATTGCGGATTTGTTGCAGGTAACTGTTCTTTATGTGGTTATCCTGCTTACGTATTGATAGATACAGGTACTTCAAACGGATGGACAAACTGAAGTTGTCAATAGAACTTTGGGAACACTTTTGCGTGCTATTCTTAAAAAGAACTTGGATTGACATTTCTATGGACTTTATTTTGGGGTTGCCTAGGACTAAGAAGGGGAGGGATTCTATTTTTGTTGTTTTGGATAGATTCTCTAAGATGGCACATTTTATAGCTTGTCATTAAACCAATGATGCTTCGAACATTGCGGATTTGTTGCAGGTAACTGTTCTTTATGTGGTTATCCTCATTACGTATTGATAGATACAGGTACTTCAAACGGATGGACAAACCGAAGTTGTCAATAGAACTTTGGGAACACTTTTGCGTGCTATTCTTAAAAAGAACTTGGATTGACATTTCTATGGACTTTATTTTGGGGTAGCCTAGGACTAAGAAGGGGAGGGATTCTATTTATGCATTACTTTACGGGCTAAACTTTGCACAATAAAGTTGTAATCTACTACTTGTCATCCTCAAACGGATGGACAAACTGAAGTTGTCAACAGAACTTTGAGAACACTTTTGCATGCTATTCTTAAAAAGAACTTGAACTGACATTTCTAAGGACTCTATTTTGGGGTTGCCTAGGACTAAGAAGGGGAGATATTCTATTTATGGATGACTTTATGGGCTAAACTTTGCACAATAAAGTAGTAATATACTAGTTGTCATCCTCAAACGGATGGATAAGCTGAAGTTGTAAATAGAACTTTGGGAACACTTTTGCGTGCTATTCTTAAAAGAACTTGGATTGACATTTCTATGGACTTTATTTTGGGGTAACCTAGGACTAAGAAAGGGAGGGATTCTATTTTTGGAATACTTTATGGGATAAACTTGGCACAAATTGTTGTTTTCTAATACTTGTCATCCTCAAACGGATGGACAAACTGAAGTTGTCAATAGAACTTTGGGAACACTTTTGCGTGCTATTCTTAAAAAGAACTTGGATTGACATTTCTATGGACTTTATTTTGGGCTTGCCTAGGATCAAGAAGGGGAGAGATTCTATTTATGGATTACTTTATGGGCTAAACTTTGTACAATAAAGTTGTAATATACTACTTGTCATCCTCAAACGGATGGACAAACTGAAGTTGTAAATAGAACTTTGGGAACACTTTTGCGTGCTATTCTTAAAAGAAATTGGATTGACATTTATATGGACTTAATTTTGGGGTTGCCTAGGACTAAGAAGGGGAGGGATTCAATTTTTGTTGTTTTGGATAGATTCTCTAAGATGGCACATTTTATAGCTTGTCATAAAACCAATGATGCTTCAAACATTGCGGATTTGTTGCAGGTAACTGTTCTTTATGTGGTTATCCTGCTTACGTATTGATAGATACAGGTACTTCAAACGGATGGACAAACTGAAGTTGTCAATAGAACTTTGGGAACACTTTTGCGTGCTATTCTTAAAAAGAACTTGGATTGACATTTCTATGGACTTTATTTTGGGGTTGCCTAGGACTAAGAAGGGGAGGGATTCTATTTTTGGATTACTTTATGGGCTAAACTTTGCACAATAAAGTTGTAATCTACTACTTGTCATCCTCAAACGGATGGACAAACTGAAGTTGTAAATAGAACTTTGGGAACACTTTTGCGTGTTATTCTTAAAAGAACTTGGATTGACATTTCTATGGACTTTATTTTGGGGTTGCCTAGGACTAAGAAGGGGAGGGATTTTATTTTTGTTGTTTTGGATAGATTTTCTAAGATGGCACATTTTATAGCTTGTCATAAAACCAATGATGCTTCAAACATTGCGGATTTGTTGCAGGTAACTGTTCTTTATGTGGTTATCCTCATTACGTATTGATAGATACAGGTACTTCAAACGGATGGACAAACTGAAGTTGTCAATAGAACTTTGGGAACACTTTTGCGTGCTATTCTTAAAAAGAACTTAGACTGACATTTCTATGGACTTTATTTTGGGGTTGCCTAGGACTAAGAAGGGGAGGGATTCTATTTATGGATTACTTTATGGGCTAAACTTTGCACAATAAAGTTGTAATCTACTACTTGTCATCCTCAAACGGATGGACAAAATGAAGTTGTAAATAGAAATTTGCGAACACTTTTGCGTGCTATTCTTAAAAGAACGTGGATTGACATTTCTATGGACTTTATTTTGGGGTTGCCTAGGACTAAGAAGGGGAGGGATTATATTTTTGTTGTTTTGGATAGATTCTCTAAGATGGCACAGTTTATAGCTTGTCATAAAACCAATGATGCTTCAAACATTGCGGATTTGTTGCAGGTAACTGTTCTTTATGTGGTAATCCTGCTTACGTATTGATAGATACAGGTACTTCAAACGGATGGACAAACTGAAGTTGTCAATAGAACTTTGGGAACACTTTTGCGTGCTATTCTTAAAAAGAACTTGGATTGACATTTCTATGGACTTTATTTTGGGGTTGCCTAGGACTAAGAAGGGGAGGGATTCTATTTATGGATTACTTTATGGGCTAAACTTTGCACAATAAAGTTGTAATCTACTACTTGTCATCCTCAAACGGATGGACAAACTGAAGTTGTAAATAGAACTTTGGAACACTTTTGCGTGCTATTCTTAAAAAGAACTTGGATTGACATTTCTATGGACTTTATTTTGGGGTTGCCTAGGACAAAGAAGGGGAGGGATTCTATTTATGGATTACTTTATGGGCTAAACTTTGCACAATAAAGTTGTAATCTACTACTTGTCATCCTCAAACGGATGGACAAACTGAAGTTGTAAATAGAATTTGGGAACACTTTTGCGTGCTATTCTTAAAAAAACTTGGATTGACATTTCTATGGACTTTATTTTGGGTTGCTTAGGACTAAGAAGGGGAGGGATCCTATTTTTGTTGTTTTGGATAGATTCTCTAAGATGGCACATTTTATAGCTTGTCATAAAACCAATGATGCTTCAAACATTGCGAGAAGGGGAGGGATTCTATTTTTGGATTACTTTATGGGCTAAACTTTGCTCAATATTGTTGTAATCTACTACTTGTCATCCTCAAACGGATGGACAAACTGAAGTTGTCAATAGAACTTTGGGAACACTTTTGCGTGCTATTCTTAAAAAGAACTTGGACCAACATTTCTATGCACTTTATTTAGGGGTTGCCTAGGACTAAGAAGGGGAGGGATTCTATTTTTGGATTACTTTATGGGACAAACTTTGCTCAATATTGTTGTAATCTACTACTTGTCATCCTCAAACGGATGGACAAACTGAAGTTGTAAATAGAACTTTGAGAACACTTTTGCGTGCTATTCTTAAAAGAACTTGGATTGACATTTCTATGGACTTTATTTTGGGGTTGCCTAGGACTAAGAAAGGGAGGGATTCTATTTTTGTTGTTTTGGATAGATTCTCTAAGTTGGCTCATTTTATAGCTTGTCATAAAACCAATGATGCTTCAAACATTGCGGATTTGTTGCAGGTAACTGTTCTTTATGTGGTTATCCTGCTTACGTATTGATAGATACAGGTACTTAGAACGGATGGACAAACTGAAGTTGTAAATATAACTTCGGGAACACTTTAGCGTGCTATTCTTAAAAGAACTTGGATTGACATTTCTATGGACTTTATTTTGGGGTTGCCTAGGACTAAGAAGGAGAGGGATTCTATTTCTGGATTACTTTATGGGCTAAACTTTGCTCAATATTGTTGTAATCTACTACTTGTCATCCTCAAACGGATGGACAAACTGAAGTTGTAAATAGAACTTTGGGAACACTTTTGCGTGCTATTCTTTAAAGAACTTGGATTGACATTTCTATGGACTTTATTTTGGGGTTGCCTAGGACTAAGAAGGGGAGGGATTCTATTTTTGTTGTTTTGGATAGATTCCCTAAGATGGCACATTTTATAGCTTGTCATAAAAACAATGATGCTTCAAACATTGCGGATTTGTTGCAGGTAACTTTTCTTTATGTGGTTATCCTGCTTACGTATTGATAGATACAGGTACTTCAAACGGATGGACAAACTGAAGTTGCCAATAGAACTTTGGGAACACTTTTGCGTGCTATTCTTAAAAAGAACTTAGACTGACATTTCTATGGACTTTATTTTGGGGTTGTCTAGGACTAAGAAGGGGAGGGATTCTATTTATGGATTACTTTATGGGGTAAACTTTGCACAATAAAGTTGTAATCTACTACTTGTCATCCTCAAACGGATGGACAAACTGAAGTTGTAAATAGAACTTTGGGAACACTTTTGCGTGCTATTCTTAAAAGAACATGGATTGACATTTCTATGGACTTTATTTTGGGGTTGCCTAGGACTAAGAAGGGGAGGGATTATATTTTTGTTGTTTTGGATAGATTCTCTAAGATGGCACATTTTATAGCTTGTCATAAAACCAATGATGCTTCAAACATTGCGGATTTGTTGCAGGTAACTGTTCTTTATGTGGTTATCCTGCTTACGTATTGATAGATACAGGTACTTCAAACGGATGGACAAACTGAAGTTGTCAATAGAACTTTGGGAACACTTTTGCGTGCTATTCTTAAAAAGAACTTGGATTGACATTTCTATGGACTTTATTTTGGGGTTGCCTAGGACTAAGAAGGGGAGGGATTCTATTTATGGATTACTTTATGGGCTAAACATTGCACAATAAAGTTGTAATCTACTACTTGTCATCCTCAAACGGATGGACAAACTGAAGTTGTAAATAGAACTTTGGGAACACTTTTGCGTGCTATTCTTAAAAGAATATGGATTGACATTTCTATGGACTTTATTTTGGGGTTGCCTAGGACTAAGAAGGGGAGAGATTATATTTTTGTTGTTTTGGATAGATTCTCTAAGATGGCACATTTTATAGCTTGTCATAAAACCAATGATTCTTCAAACATTGCGGATTTGTTGAAGGTAACTGTTCTTTATATGGTTATCTTGCCTACGTATTGATAGATACAGGTACTTCAAACGGATGGACAAACTGAAGTTGTCAATAGAACTTTGGGAACACTTTTGCGTGCTATTCTTAAAAAGAACTTGGATTGACATTTCTATGGACTTTATTTTGGGGTTGCCTAGGACAAAGAAGGGGAGGGATTCTATTTATGGATTACTTTATGGGCTAAACTTTGCACAATAAAGTTGTAATCTACTACTTGTCATCCTCAAACGGATGGACAAACTGAAGTTGTCAACAGAACTTTGAGAACACTTTTGCATGCTATTCTTAAAAAGAACTTGAACTGACATTTCTAAGGACTCTATTTTGGGGTTGCCTAGGACTAAGAAGGGGAGATATTCTATTTATGGATGACTTTATGGGCTAAACTTTGCACAATAAAGTAGTAATATACTAGTTGTCATCCTCAAACGGATGGATAAGCTGAAGTTGTAAATAGAACTTTGGGAACACTTTTGCGTGCTATTCTTAAAAGAACTTGGATTGACATTTCTATGGACTTTATTTTGGGGTAACCTAGGACTAAGAAAGGGAGGGATTCTATTTTTGGAATACTTTATGGGATAAACTTGGCACAAAATTGTTGTTTTCTAATACTTGTCATCCTCAAACGGATGGACAAACTGAAGTTGTCAATAGAACTTTGGGAACACTTTTGCGTGCTATTCTTAAAAAGAACTTGGATTGACATTTCTATGGACTTTATTTTGGGCTTGCCTAGGATCAAGAAGGGGAGAGATTCTATTTATGGATTACTTTATGGGCTAAACTTTGTACAATAAAGTTGTAATATACTACTTGTCATCCTCAAACGGATGGACAAACTGAAGTTGTAAATAGAACTTTGGGAACACTTTTGCGTGCTATTCTTAAAAGAAATTGGATTGACATTTATATGGACTTAATTTTGGGGTTGCCTAGGACTAAGAAGGGGAGGGATTCAATTTTTGTTGTTTTGGATAGATTCTCTAAGATGGCACATTTTATAGCTTGTCATAAAACCAATGATGCTTCAAACATTGCGGATTTGTTGCAGGTAACTGTTCTTTATGTGGTTATCCTGCTTACGTATTGATAGATACAGGTACTTCAAACGGATGGACAAACTGAAGTTGTCAATAGAACTTTGGGAACACTTTTGCGTGCTATTCTTAAAAAGAACTTGGATTGACATTTCTATGGACTTTATTTTGGGGTTGCCTAGGACTAAGAAGGGGAGGGATTCTATTTTTGGATTACTTTATGGGCTAAACTTTGCACAATAAAGTTGTAATCTACTACTTGTCATCCTCAAACGGATGGACAAACTGAAGTTGTAAATAGAACTTTGGGAACACTTTTGCGTGTTATTCTTAAAAGAACTTGGATTGACATTTCTATGGACTTTATTTTGGGGTTGCCTAGGACTAAGAAGGGGAGGGATTTATTTTTGTTGTTTTGGATAGATTTTCTAAGATGGCACATTTTATAGCTTGTCATAAAACCAATGATGCTTCAAACATTGCGGATTTGTTGCAGGTAACTGTTCTTTATGTGGTTATCCTCATTACGTATTGATAGATACAGGTACTTCAAACGGATGGACAAACTGAAGTTGTCAATAGAACTTTGGGAACACTTTTGCGTGCTATTCTTAAAAAGAACTTAGACTGACATTTCTATGGACTTTATTTTGGGGTTGCCTAGGACTAAGAAGGGGAGGGATTCTATTTATGGATTACTTTATGGGCTAAACTTTGCACAATAAAGTTGTAATCTACTACTTGTCATCCTCAAACGGATGGACAAAATGAAGTTGTAAATAGAAATTTGCGAACACTTTTGCGTGCTATTCTTAAAAGAACGTGGATTGACATTTCTATGGACTTTATTTTGGGGTTGCCTAGGACTAAGAAGGGGAGGGATTATATTTTTGTTGTTTTGGATAGATTCTCTAAGATGGCACAGTTTATAGCTTGTCATAAAACCAATGATGCTTCAAACATTGCGGATTTGTTGCAGGTAACTGTTCTTTATGTGGTAATCCTGCTTACGTATTGATAGATACAGGTACTTCAAACGGATGGACAAACTGAAGTTGTCAATAGAACTTTGGGAACACTTTTGCGTGCTATTCTTAAAAAGAACTTGGATTGACATTTCTATGGACTTTATTTTGGGGTTTGCCTAGGACTAAGAAGGGGAGGGATTCTATTTATGGATTACTTTATGGGCTAAACTTTGCACAATAAAGTTGTAATCTACTACTTGTCATCCTCAAACGGATGGACAAACTGAAGTTGTAAATAGAACTTTTGGAACACTTTTGCGTGCTATTCTTAAAAAGAACATGGATTGACATTTCTATGGACTTTATTTTGGGGTTGCCTAGGACTAAGAAGGGGAGGGATTCTATTTATGGATTACTTTATGGGCTAAACTTTGCACAATAAAGTTTGTAATATACTACTTGTCATCCTAAAACGGATGGACAAACTGAAGTTAGTAAATAGAACTTTGTGAACACTTTTGCGTGCTATTCTTAAAAAGAACTTGGATTGACATTTCTATGGACTTTATTTTGGGGTAGCCTATGACTAAGAAAGGGGAGGAATTCTATTTTTGGAATACTTTATGGGCTAAACTTTGCTCAATATTGTTGTAATCTACTACTTGTCATCCTCAAACGGATGGACAAACTGAAGTTGTCAATAGAACTTTGGGAACACTTTTGCGTGCTATTCTTAAAAAGAACTTGGACTTACATTTCTATGGACTTTATTTTGGGGTTGCCTAGGACTAAGAAGGGGAGGGATTCTATTTTTGGATTACTTTATGGGCTAAACTTTGCTCAATATGGTTGTAATCTACTACTTGTCATCCTCAAACGGATGGACAAACCGAAGTTGTCAATAGAACTTTAGGAACACTTTTGCGTGCTATTCTTAAAAAGAACTTTGACCGACATTTCTATGCACTTTATTTTGGGGTTGCCTAGGACTAAGAAGGGGAGGGATTCTATTTTTGGATTACATTATGGGCTAAACTTTGCTCAATATTGTTGTAATCTACTACTTGTCATCCTCAAACGGATGGACAAACTGAAGTTGTAATAGAACTTTGGGAACACTTTTGCGTGCTATTTTTAAAAGAACTTGAATTGACATTTCTATGGACTTTATTTTGGGGTTGCCTAGGACTAAGAAAGGGAGGGATTCTATTTTTGTTGTTTTGGATAGATTCTCTAAGATGGCACATTTTATAGCTTGTCATAAAACCAATGATGCTTCAAACATTGCGGATTTGTTGCAGGTAACTGTTCTTTATGTGTTTATCCTGCTTACGTATTGATAGATACAGGTACTTCAAACGGATGGACAAATTGAAGTTGTAAATATAACTTTAAGAACACTTTTGCGTGCTATTCTTAAAAGAACTTGGATTGACATTTCTATGGACTTTATTTTGGGGTTGCCTAGGACTAAGAAGGAGAGGGATTCTATTTCTGGATTACTTTATGGGCTAAACTTTGCTCAATATTGTTGTAATCTACTACTTGTCATCCTCAAACGGATGGACAAACTGAAGTTGTAAATAGAACTTTGGGAACACTTTTGCGTGCTATTCTTAAAAGAACTTGGATTGACATTTCTATGGACTTTATTTTGGGGTTGCCTAGGACTAAGAAGGGGAGGGATTCTATTTTTGTTGTTTTGGATAGAATCCCTAAGATGGCACATTTTGTAGCTTGTCATAAAAACAATGATGCTTCAAACATTGCGGATTTGTTGCAGGTAACTGTTCTTTATGTGGTTATCCTGCTTACGTATTGATAGATACAGGTACTTCAAACGGATGGACAAACTGAAGTTTTCAATAGAACTTTGGGAAGACTTTTGCGTGCTATTCTTAAAAAGAACTTAGACTGACATTTCTATGGACTTTATTTTGGGGTTGCCTAGGACTAAGAAGGGGAGGGATTCTATTTATGGATTACTTTATGGGCTAAACTTTGCACAATAAAGTTGTAATCTACTACTTGTCATCCTCAAACGGATGGACAAACTGAAGTTGTAAATAGAACTTTGGGAACACTTTTGCGTGCTATTCTTAAAAGAACATGGATTGACATTTCTATGGACTTTATTTTGGGGTTGCCTAGGACTAAGAAGGGGAAGGATTATATTTTTGTTGTTTTGGATAGATTCTCTAAGATGGCACATTTTATAGCTTGTCATAAAACCAATGATTCTTCAAACATTGCGGATTTGTTGCAGGTAACTGTTCTTTATGTGGTTATCCTGCTTACGTATTGATAGATACAAGTACTTCAAACGGATGGACAAACTGAAGTTGTCAATAGAACTTTGGGAACACTTTTGCGTGCTATTCTTAAAAAGAACTTGGATTGACATTTCTATGGACTTTATTTTGGGGTTGCCTAGGACTAAGAAGGGGAGGGATTCTATTTATGGTTTACTTTATGGGCTAAACTTTGCACAATAAAGTTGTAATCTACTACTTGTCATCCTCAAACGGATGGACAAACTGAAGTTGTAAATAGAACTTTGGGAACACTTTTGCGTGCTATTCTTAAAAGAACATGGATTGACATTTCTATGGACTTTATTTTGGGGTTGCCTAGGACTAAGAAGGGGAGGGATTCTATTTATGGATTACTTTATGGGCTAAACTTTGCACAATAAAGTTGTAATATACTACTTGTCATCCTAAAACGGATGGACAAACTGAAGTTGTAAATAGAACTTTGTGAACACTTTTGCATGCTATTCTTAAAAGAACTTGGATTGACATTTCTATGGACTTTATTTTGGGGTAGCCTAGGACTAAGAAGGGGAGGAATTCTATTTTTGGAATACTTTATGGGATAAACTTGGCACAAAATTGTTGTTTTCTACTACTTGTCATCCTCAAACGGATGGACAAACTGAAGTTGTCAATAGAAGTTTGGGAACACTTTTGCGTGCTATTCTTAAAAGAATTTGGATTGAAATTTCTATGGACTTTATTTTGGGGTTGCCTAGGACTAAGAAGGGGAAGGATTATATTTTTGTTGTTTTGGATAGATTCTCTAAGATGGCACATTTTATAGCTTGTCATAAAACCAATGATTCTTCAAACATTGCGGATTTGTTGCAGGTAACTGTTCTTTATGTGGTTATCCTGCTTACGTATTGATAGATACAGGTACTTCAAACGGATGGACAAATTGAAGTTGTCAATAGAACTTTGGGAACACTTTTGCGTGCTATTCTTAAAAAGAACTTGGATTGACATTTCTATGGACTTTATTATGGGGTTGCCTAGGACTAAGAAGGGGAGGGATTCTATTTATGGATTACTTTATGGGCTAAACTTTGCACAATAAAGTTGTAATCTACTACTTGTCATCCTCAAACGGATGGACAAACTGAAGTTGTAAATAGAACTTTGGGAACACTTTTGCGTGCTATTCTTAAAAGAACATGGATTGACATTTCTATGGACTTTATTTTGGGGTTGCCTAGGACTAAGAAGGGGAGGGATTCTATTTATGGATTACTTTATGGGCTAAACTTTGCACAATAAAGTTGTAATATACTACTTGTCATCCTAAAACGGATGGACAAACTGAAGTTGTAAATAGAACTTTGTGAACACTTTTGCATGCTATTCTTAAAAGAACTTGGATTGACATTTCTATGGACTTTATTTTGGGGTAGCCTAGGACTAAGAAGGGGAGGAATTCTATTTTTGGAATACTTTATGGGATAAACTTGGCACAAAATTGTTGTTTTCTACTACTTGTCATCCTCAAACGGATGGACAAACTGAAGTTGTCAATAGAAGTTTGGGAACACTTTTGCGTGCTATTCTTAAAAGAATTTGGATTGAAATTTCTATGGACTTTATTTTGGGGTTGCCTAGGACTAAGAAGGGGAAGGATTATATTTTTGTTGTTTTGGATAGATTCTCTAAGATGGCACATTTTATAGCTTGTCATAAAACCAATGATTCTTCAAACATTGCGGATTTGTTGCAGGTAACTGTTCTTTATGTGGTTATCCTGCTTACGTATTGATAGATACAGGTACTTCAAACGGATGGACAAATTGAAGTTGTCAATAGAACTTTGGGAACACTTTTGCGTGCTATTCTTAAAAAGAACTTGGATTGACATTTCTATGGACTTTATTTTGGGGTTGCCTAGGACTAAGAAGGGGAGGGATTCTATTTATGGATTACTTTATGGGCTAAACTTTGCACAATAAAGTTGTAATCTACTACTTGTCATCCTTAAACGGATGGACAAACTGAAGTTGTAAATAGAACTTTGGGAACACTTTTGCGTGCTATTCTTAAAAGAACATGGATTGACATTTCTATGGACTTTATTTTGGGGTTGCCTAGGACTAAGAAGGGGAGAGATTATATTTTTGTTGTTTTGGATAGATTCTCTAAGATGGCACATTTTATAACTTGTCATAAAACCAATGATGCTTCAAACATTGCGGATTTGTTGCAGGTAACTGTTCTTTATGTGGTTATCCTGCTTACGTATTGATAGATACAGGTACTTCAAACGGATGGACAAACTGAAGTTGTCAATAGAACTTTGGGAACACTTTTGCGTGCTATTCTTAAAAAGAACTTGGATTTACATTTCTATGGACTTTATTTTGGGGTTGCCTAGGACTAAGAAGGGGAGGGATTCTATTTATGGATTACTTTATGGGCTAAACTTTGCACAATAAAGTTGTAATCTACTACTTGTCATCCTCAAACGGATGGACAAACTGAAGTTGTAAATAGAACTTTGGGAACACTTTTGCGTGCTATTCTTAAAAAAACTTGGATTGACATTTCTATGGACTTTATTTTGGGGTTGCTTAGGACTAAGAAGGGGAGGGATCCTATTTTTGTTGTTTTGGATAGATTCTCTAAGATGGCACATTTTTTAGCTTGTCATAAAACCAATGATGCTTCAAACATTGCGAGAAGGGGAGGGATTCTATTTTTGGATTACTTTATGGGCTAAACTTTGCTCAATATTGTTGTAATCTACTACTTGTCATCCTCAAACGGATGGACAAACTGAAGTTGTCAATAGAACTTTGGGAACACTTTTGCGTCCTATTCTTAAAAAGAACTTGGACTGACATTTCTATGGACTTTATTTTGGGGTTGCCTAGGACTAAGAAGGGGAGGGATTCTATTTTTGGATTACTTTATGGGCTAAACTTTGCTCAAAATTGTTGTAATCTACTACTTGTCATCTTCAAACGGATGGACAAACTGAAGTTGTCAATAGAACTTTAGGAACACTTTTGCGTGCTATTCTTAAAAAGAACTTGGACCGACATTTCTATGCACTTTATTTTGGGGTTGCCTAGGACTAAGAAGGGGAGGGATTCTATTTTTGGATTACTTTATGGGCTAAACTTTGCTCAATATTGTTGTAATCTACTACTTGTCATCCTCAAACGGATGGACAAACTGAAGTTGTAAATAGAACTTTGGGAACACTTTTGCGTGCTATTTTAAAAGAACTTGAATTGACATTTCTATGGACTTTATTTTGGGGTTGCCTAGGACTAAGAAAGGGAGGGATTCTATTTTTGTTGTTTTGGATAGATTCTCTAAGATGGCACATTTTATAGCTTGTCATAAAACCAATGATGCTTCAAACATTGCGGATTTGTTGCAGGTAACTGTTCTTTATGTGTTTATCCTGCTTACGTATTGATAGATACAGGTACTTCAAACGGATGGACAAATTGAAGTTGTAAATATAACTTTTGGAACACTTTTGCGTGCTATTCTTAAAAGAACTTGGATTGACATTTCTATGGACTTTATTTTGGGGTTGCCTAGGACTAAGAAGGAGAGGGATTCTATTTCTGGATTACTTTATGGGCTAAACTTTGCTCAATATTGTTGTAATCTACTACTTGTCATCCTCAAACGGATGGACAAACTGAAGTTGTAAATAGAACTTTGGGAACACTTTTGCGTGCTATTCTTAAAAGAACTTGGATTGACATTTCTATGGACTTTATTTTGGGGTTGCCTAGGACTAAGAAGGGGAGGGATTCTATTTTTGTTGTTTTGGATAGAATCCCTAAGATGGCACATTTTGTAGCTTGTCATAAAAACAATGATGCTTCAAACATTGCGGATTTGTTGCAGGTAACTGTTCTTTATGTGGTTATCCTGCTTACGTATTGAAAGATACAGGTACTTCAAACGGATGGACAAACTGAAGTTGTCAATAGAACTTTGGGAAGACTTTTGCGTGCTATTCTTAAAAAGAACTTAGACTGACATTTCTATGGACTTTATTTTGGGGTTGCCTAGGACTAAGAAGGGGAGGGATTCTATTTATGGATTACTTTATGGGCTAAACTTTGCACAATAAAGTTGTAATCTACTACTTGTCATCCTCAAACGGATGGACAAACTGAAGTTGTAAATAGAACTTTGGGAACACTTTTGCGTGCTATTCTTAAAAGAACATGGATTGACATTTCTATGGACTTTATTTTGGGGTTGCCTAGGACTAAGAAGGGGAAGGATTATATTTTTGTTGTTTTGGATAGATTCTCTAAGATGGCACATTTTATAGCTTGTCATAAAACCAATGATTCTTCAAACATTGCGGATTTGTTGCAGGTAACTGTTCTTTATGTGGTTATCCTGCTTACGTATTGATAGATACAAGTACTTCAAACGGATGGACAAACTGAAGTTGTCAATAGAACTTTGGGAACACTTTTGCGTGCTATTCTTAAAAAGAACTTGGATTGACATTTCTATGGACTTTATTTTGGGGTTGCCTAGGACTAAGAAGGGGAGGGATTCTATTTATGGATTACTTTATGGGCTAAACTTTGCACAATAAAGTTGTAATCTACTACTTGTCATCCTCAAACGGATGGACAAACTGAAGTTGTAAATAGAACTTTGGGAACACTTTTGCGTGCTATTCTTAAAAGAACATGGATTGACATTTCTATGGACTTTATTTTGGGGTTGCCTAGGACTAAGAAGGGGAGGGATTCTATTTATGGATTACTTTATGGGCTAAACTTTGCACAATAAAGTTGTAATATACTACTTGTCATCCTAAAACGGATGGACAAACTGAAGTTGTAAATAGAACTTTGTGAACACTTTTGCATGCTATTCTTAAAAGAACTTGGATTGACATTTCTATGGACTTTATTTTGGGGTAGCCTAGGACTAAGAAGGGGAGGAATTCTATTTTTGGAATACTTTATGGGATAAACTTGGCACAAAATTGTTGTTTTCTACTACTTGTCATCCTCAAACGGATGGACAAACTGAAGTTGTCAATAGAAGTTTGGGAACACTTTTGCGTGCTATTCTTAAAAGAATTTGGATTGAAATTTCTATGGACTTTATTTTGGGGTTGCCTAGGACTAAGAAGGGGAAGGATTATATTTTTGTTGTTTTGGATAGATTCTCTAAGATGGCACATTTTATAGCTTGTCATAAAACCAATGATTCTTCAAACATTGCGGATTTGTTGCAGGTAACTGTTCTTTATGTGGTTATCCTGCTTACGTATTGATAGATACAGGTACTTCAAACGGATGGACAAATTGAAGTTGTCAATAGAACTTTGGGAACACTTTTGCGTGCTATTCTTAAAAAGAACTTGGATTGACATTTCTATGGACTTTATTTTGGGGTTGCCTAGGACTAAGAAGGGGAGGGATTCTATTTATGGATTACTTTATGGGCTAAACTTTGCACAATAAAGTTGTAATCTACTACTTGTCATCCTCAAACGGATGGACAAACTGAAGTTGTAAATAGAACTTTGGGAACACTTTTGCGTGCTATTCTTAAAAGAACATGGATTGACATTTCTATGGACTTTATTTTGGGGTTGCCTAGGACTAAGAAGGGGAGGGATTCTATTTATGGATTACTTTATGGGCTAAACTTTGCACAATAAAGTTGTAATATACTACTTGTCATCCTAAAACGGATGGACAAACTGAAGTTGTAAATAGAACTTTGTGAACACTTTTGCATGCTATTCTTAAAAGAACTTGGATTGACATTTCTATGGACTTTATTTTGGGGTAGCCTAGGACTAAGAAGGGGAGGAATTCTATTTTTGGAATACTTTATGGGATAAACTTGGCACAAAATTGTTGTTTTCTACTACTTGTCATCCTCAAACGGATGGACAAACTGAAGTTGTCAATAGAAGTTTGGGAACACTTTTGCGTGCTATTCTTAAAAGAATTTGGATTGAAATTTCTATGGACTTTATTTTGGGGTTGCCTAGGACTAAGAAGGGGAAGGATTATATTTTTGTTGTTTTGGATAGATTCTCTAAGATGGCACATTTTATAGCTTGTCATAAAACCAATGATTCTTCAAACATTGCGGATTTGTTGCAGGTAACTGTTCTTTATGTGGTTATCCTGCTTACGTATTGATAGATACAGGTACTTCAAACGGATGGACAAATTGAAGTTGTCAATAGAACTTTGGGAACACTTTTGCGTGCTATTCTTAAAAAGAACTTGGATTGACATTTCTATGGACTTTATTTTGGGGTTGCCTAGGACTAAGAAGGGGAGGGATTCTATTTATGGATTACTTTATGGGCTAAACTTTGCACAATAAAGTTGTAATCTACTACTTGTCATCCTTAAACGGATGGACAAACTGAAGTTGTAAATAGAACTTTGGGAACACTTTTGCGTGCTATTCTTAAAAGAACATGGATTGACATTTCTATGGACTTTATTTTGGGGTTGCCTAGGACTAAGAAGGGGAGAGATTATATTTTTGTTGTTTTGGATAGATTCTCTAAGATGGCACATTTTATAACTTGTCATAAAACCAATGATGCTTCAAACATTGCGGATTTGTTGCAGGTAACTGTTCTTTATGTGGTTATCCTGCTTACGTATTGATAGATACAGGTACTTCAAACGGATGGACAAACTGAAGTTGTCAATAGAACTTTGGGAACACTTTTGCGTGCTATTCTTAAAAAGAACTTGGATTTACATTTCTATGGACTTTATTTTGGGGTTGCCTAGGACTAAGAAGGGGAGGGATTCTATTTATGGATTACTTTATGGGCTAAACTTTGCACAATAAAGTTGTAATCTACTACTTGTCATCCTCAAACGGATGGACAAACTGAAGTTGTAAATAGAACTTTGGGAACACTTTTGCGTGCTATTCTTAAAAAAACTTGGATTGACATTTCTATGGACTTTATTTTGGGGTTGCTTAGGACTAAGAAGGGGAGGGATCCTATTTTTGTTGTTTTGGATAGATTCTATAAGATGGCACATTTTTTAGCTTGTCATAAAACCAATGATGCTTCAAACATTGCGAGAAGGGGAGGGATTCTATTTTTGGATTACTTTATGGGCTAAACTTTGCTCAATATTGTTGTAATCTACTACTTGTCATCCTCAAACGGATGGACAAACTGAAGTTGTCAATAGAACTTTGGGAACACTTTTGCGTCCTATTCTTAAAAAGAACTTGGACTGACATTTCTATGGACTTTATTTTGGGGTTGCCTAGGACTAAGAAGGGGAGGGATTCTATTTTTGGATTACTTTATGGGCTAAACTTTGCTCAAAAATGTTGTAATCTACTACTTGTCATCTTCAAACGGATGGACAAACTGAAGTTGTCTATAGAACTTTAGGAACACTTTTGCGTGCTATTCTTAAAAAGAACTTGGACCGACATTTCTATGCACTTTATTTTGGGGTTGCCTAGGACTAAGAAGGGGAGGGATTCTATTTTTGGATTACTTTATGGGCTAAACTTTG